>NW_012104909.1:176955-200835 GCF_000951045.1 Mandrillus leucophaeus | reverse complement strand
TGGGCAACATAGTGAGGACCTATCTCTAAAAACAAAGTTAAAAAAAATAAAAGCTGGGCATGGCAGTGCATGACTGTAGTCTCAGCTACTCAGGAGGCTAGTGCAGGAGGATCACTTGAGTGCAGGAGTTGGACATTGCAGTGAGCTATGATTGTGCCACTGTGCTCCAACCTGGTGACAGAGCAAAACCTCTGTCTCTAAGAAAAAAGATAAGAAAATCATCCACACTTATTGGCTTTTGTTTGCAATGTTTGCAGATAATTTAACTTTTAAATTATGTTTTGGAGAGGCTAGTTTTAACAGTCACATTATTTGAGCATACACAGTTGTATAACAAAGAAAGTAACCTGGGAGTGTGTTGGAAAACTGTAGAACAGTCCAGTTTGAAACAGAAGAGAAAGAAAAGAGAAAAAAGAAAAAAGATAGAGACTAAGCCTGGAAAATATTGAGAATACATCCATTCTAATGATAGCTATAAAAGAAAAGGATTGTTTCTTACTTGTGGTTTGAGCAGTGTATGACTTTGTAGTCATTTTCTATGTTAGAAGAGGAAGCAGGTGGTGAAAGGAAGAGTTAGAAGGCAGAGCAAAAGAGATTTAAAAGATGAAGAAAAGAGAATAATGTTAAGATGACTTCCTTTGCGTTGTTTCTTCTTGAGGACAGTTGTTACCTTTGCACTCAATTCCTACTTGAAAAATAAAAGAAAACCATCCAGATGGGGCAGGTCAAAGAAGGAAAATGCTTGACAGTCATAACCCAATGTAATAACATTGAATTGTTTCCCCAAGTTTTACCTCAGGTTACTCTGCTACCATAGACCCAGGAACTACGCCGCTCTTTTAAACGCTTGTTACAGATTATGTGACAGAAAATGATCGGAAAAAAACTATATTTAAGCACATCTGCTGCTGTGTGCATTTCATATTCAAACCAGCTCCACTGTTGTCCATTAGCCCAGTTAGGCAAGTGCCAGAGGTGACACTGTCGTTCCTTAAGTTGCTTAATCAACATGCGACAGGTGTGACACATCTTCCTACTGCTGCACGCTGCTATCAGACTGATTGATGGGCAATCCACAGCCACACCCTTTGGCTCAATTACACGGATGCTGTCTTTGCTTTTTCTTTTTTCAGTTATACTTTATGTTCTAGGGTACATGTGCACAATGTGCAGGTTTGTCACATATGTATCCATGTGCCATGTTGGTGTGCTGTACCCAATAACTCATCATTTACATTAGGTGTTCCTCCTAATGCTATCCCTCCTCCCTCCCCCCACCCCACGACAGGCCCCAGTGTGTGATGTTCCCCTTCCTGTGTCCAAGTGTTCTCATTGTTCAATTTCCACCTATGAGTGAGAACATGCGATGTTTTGTTTTCTGTCCTTGCGATAGTTTGCTGAGAATGATGGTTTCCAGCTTCATCCATGTCTCTACAAAGGACATGAACTCATTTTTGTAACATGTCTATGAGAATACAGCTAGTGAGGATAGAGCCAAGTTTCCAGCCCAGATTGCCTGAGACATAATCATCACTCTTGTCTATGAAGATATTTGTATATTTTTGAATGGTTGTTCCTTATTGAAGTTGTAAACTGTGACGTTAGTGTTTTAAAACTTCCTGATTTATAAGCCTGGAAATATCAAAAGAATAACTCACTTTACATCCTCGTGGTATAGAACCCAAAAGTATATAAAATTTAACATGTCAATTTCATCTCTATTTTAAGGTATCTTTTTTGAAATACTGATTTTTAATATCAAAATACTGAAATTGATTTGTAATTTATTAATAGTTACATGTTTTCTAAGCTCATTTATCATTCCCTTTATGTATGATATGACCTCAGATCTATGCAGATAGATCTTTGGCAGGAGTATGTGTATTTTACAAATTTTCCTCCATGCCTCGAGCCAAGTGGACACATTTTTCAAGTAGAGCAATAATATTTTCTTTCTCTGAAGTTCAGAATTTTAATCCACAGTTTTTACTCAGTGTGAATATGACTAGGATTATTTTATATAAATTCAAGAAAAGTGGGCAATAATATCTCATCATATGAACAAAAAACCAGAAAAATCTTTCTGTACTATGTGTATTTTCAGATAGATGAGGATGCAAGAGATATTGTAAATGTATTTTCTCACATACTGATGGTTTCCTAGGTCCTTATTTCACCTAAAACTTAGCTATCCTTTTGCACTTACATTATAGAAACTACTCCCACCTTATTAAGAAGAGCTAAGTTATTTCTTTACATAAAAAAGAATGAATACACCCAAATCATGTAAATAATGTTTTCTTTTACATGTATAGATTATTTCTTTGCAAAGAGCTTCTTTAAATTTACAGAATATAATTTTACAATACTGAAGTTGATAACCTTTAAATGTCAATGTCATAGAAGAGTAATTTGTACAAAGTTATATTATGTGAATTCAGTAATCCTAACTTAAATTATTTATATTATGGAAAAGAAGCCCTCAGGTAACACTCAGCTTTTTTGGTTGAATCTTCACAGAATATCTTATAATAGTTGGAAATAAAAATTGACTCTGTCTGTGGAAAAATAACTTACTAAACATTTTTACTATTTAAATAGGGCTTTAGAACCCATGAAGAGTCAACACTCTAAAGAGATGAAAATATGAATATATCTTAAAAGAAATCTGGCACTGTTATTAAGAATTTGTGAAATTAGGGAAAATATTTTATGTTTAAATTTTTGTGATCTCAAATAATGTTATGATGATTATTAAGAAATTACATTGAAAATTAAATCCTTAAATGTTATTTGAAATTCTATACTCTAAAAAATGATAGTAGCTATTATTGAATATTCTTATTATTCATGTGCATGCAAAGTAATACATAATAAAATCAAAATCTGGATGTAATTTTCTCCTGATATCAAGTTCAAATCTGCTGATTTCTGCCTTATGGTAAGTTAAGAAAAAGAGGCAGAGAAAAAAGTAAGAATGCATGATTCATTTCAATAAAAAAATAGAATGTGAACTAGCAAAAGCTGGTAAGGACACTCATCAAGAGTGTTAGGCGTAAGTGGTTGTCAGAAACGTCATTTTAGAGCCCCAATGACAGCTTCAGAATATCCTTTTCAAAGTAAAATGAATCAATATGTTCAACAAAACTTGTTACTTTCCTCCTGTATTTTAAGCTATATTTTTATTGGCAGTGTGATTCTTCTCAGGCAGATTTGTAAATTAATAAGAGGTCTAAGTAATTCAAAGTCAAGTTTGTAATTAGGAAACATTAAACTTCTATTTTTATTTTTTAAATAATTAAATTATTTAGTAATTCCCAATGTCTACTAGTTGTTTTTTCTACAGAAAGCTTTTCTGTTGTGTGTAAGTGCAAGTATTTTATTTGCTCATAAACCTTAGGAATATTTCCAATCTGGTGCTTAGATGTAGCATAATTTTTTTCTTAATTTTTGTGTCCATTCAGTGAATGGCCTTTTATTCTACTTAATAATAAGGGCCAAAATTAAAGATCAACATTTCAATAGCTGATCATAGTATTCATCTGAAAGACTGGTTTTTATGCAAATTATTTATAAACTAATTTGAATATAAATTACTGGCAATTTTATAGCTAAAAATAATGTTATTGCCATAGTTGTGCCAAGAGGATAAGCAAGGGTATTTTGAATGGTTTTAAAACTCCAGACACTAACACTGTAACATAATCTTGATTGAATAACACAAGAGTCTCTCTAGGCTTTTTCATATGGTCTGTGTTGTTGTAGTGCTTTGTACACAACAATGAGCTGCCTAATAATGTATTTTTGTTAGTATAATAATTTAAAAAAAGAAATATACAATTTTTACAAATACAAATAAAGTTCTGATGTGATATTAGACATATTTATATTATTTCTTAGTTTTACACATCATTGCTAAATGGGAAATATATTTCAATTGCATTGAATAAAAACCATTGAAAAATGTATTTTATTAACTGATTCATTAATACATATTTTAACACCACTTTATTCCAAGCACTCTTCTAGACCCTACAGATGAAGCAATGAACAAAAGAAGCAGATATCATCTTCTGGAGCTTATGTTTTAGTTGGGGAGATAACAATAGCAAATGTGTATAGTGTTAGGTAGTGATAAGTTCCCTAGAGAAAACTGAGATAGAAAGTTTGATAAGTATGATAAGGACTATACCAGGTATAGAAAGTATTTAATATAAAATATAGGAGATAGATAATTTTTACTGAAAAATTATAAATTTTGAATAAAACTAGATAGATGTGAGGAAGCATTTCACCAAAATAAACATTTTTTAGTTTACTACCAATACAATTGTATTTTATTTCACTAAAATCAAACATTTTTAGATAAAATATTCTAAGAAGAGTAAAGGCCTTAGGAAAGTATATTATCTAGCATGCCTGAAGAACAGTAAAGAGGCCAAGATGACTTATACAGAGTAGTGAAGTTGGTGAAATATCAAGAAATAAGGTCAACTAGAAAACAAGATGGTGGAGAGAGGGGGGTAAAATTACATGGAACTTACATGGAGTTTGACTCTTGTCTAAGTGAAATGAGAATATTCGCAGGATTTAGTGCAAAAGATGTTCATGCACTTTGACCTGATTATTAAAACTGTGTTAAGTGTAGAATGAAGATGACTAACGTTAAAGTTAAAAGACAAGTTAGGAAGCCATTAAAACAATGCAATGGAAAGATGATAGTGACTTGGAGCAGATAAATGCACTGAATATTAGGGTGGTCAGCTAGGACCATATTTTGAAGCTACAGCTTTCCACCAAATTTTCTGAAAAATTGAATTGAAAATGTTTAAGCATGAGAAAAATAAAACACTATACAAGGCTTTGGGATTACATTACTGATACATATTCATTGAGTTAGCTAAAACTGTGGAAGCGATATATATCACATGGCTGGAAAGGGGGGTGAAAAATATTTAGTTTTGAACATGTGAAGTTGCTTGAGATACTTATTTGCCACCCAGGTAACAACATGAGTGAAACAGGGAAACATTTAGTTGAGATAATCAGAATCACACTTTATTTAGCAGCATTTGTCATGCTACTCTGTTGATATAAAGGTGGTAGGGAGCAGTCTAGGCCAATGAACTGGATTGGAAATAGGAAAATTTACTATCAATAAAAATATCATATGTAGTGGACACATGATTCATACTCTAACCAAACTATAATGAGCAGAATTCAATACTGGGATCTGAACAATAACCAATAAATAAATAAGCCTTGAACTAAGGACTTTTAGAGTTGATAGTTTTCTCTAAAATCACCTTTCCAGGAAACAAGCATCTCTCAAAAAGACCAAACTCAACTGTTATGTATATTATTCATTACCTAGGTAAGAATTCATAACAATCTGTTTCACCAGCATACAGATGATTATTTTGAAGTTTGCTCATAATTGTAAAAAAGGTATGGAACTACCAATTATCTCAGGTTACAAACTAGGATAATGAATGTTCCATCCACTTGAGTTCTTTAGTGAAGTTTTAAGGGGGCTGAGTTGAAAATAAATATGAGAGTGTAGTAGTTAAAATTTTTAAAATAGCTCTGCTTTTGGAAGCTCATTATTAATTTGATTGAAAGCTTCAAGGAAGCTCATTATTTGAATGACTTGTTATTCCTCGATAAAATCACATTTTGTAAATATTGTTCATTTAACAATAGCACCAGGTATAGAAATTTCTCAGTCCTCTTTGGTCTCCACAAGCTTTTATTTCAATTTATTTTTCTACAACTGGCAAAACTGGGTGTGTGTTTTTGTTGATCTAATAATATGTTACATCAAGTCAGCCAAGACTTTTATAGAACTATGTTTACTATTTCCCACTTACAAACAATTGGTCTCAAGGTACACCTTTTATAAGTCAAGAATACAGACATAAAATATAATTTATATATTTAATGTATTTGGAAATCACTCCGCCTAGATCAGCCTCCCAGACTACACAGTTACCATTGATCTCTTCCAATTATTGGTAAGCAAACGTATATGTCAGACAACTAAAATGTTCCCCACTAGAGTGTACAAAATTGTATACTCATTTTTCTCATGATACTTGCTAGATGCTTGGCAAAGGATATACACTGGATTATATCTGTAAAGAACCAATATAACATGCTTCAATTAAGTAAATTTATTAACCAGTATCAGTGCTATTGTGGCAAATAAGAAAGAACTGAGAAAAAATGCATTTGAGAAAGATCATAACACTAATTGGAGGGAAGGTATATAAGATAATGCCCTCCATGAGCTACTGGTCAAGATCTATGTTTTTCTCTTTATGTGATGTAACTCATCTTGCTCTCATTTTGTAGTCACTCCTCAGTAATGGGAATTGACATTGCCCCAACACAATGTCTTCATTTTGAAGGACTGAAATAACCTTAAATGGACAGTTACTAAATATAGAACATCTAGGAAAAGAATAATTAAAGTCCCATGCACCTCCCTATCTTTATCCATTGACCCACAAATATCCATGTAGCACACAATTTGTACCCTAATACAAAAGAAAAAATTAAATATTAAGCATTACTCTCAAGTTAAATATGTATGCAACATTAACCAGTTTTAAGTACCAAATCAGTCCCAGCTCCCCACTCTTTTTCATTGGCGAGAGCTACAGAAAGACTTGCAAGTTCTGTGCAACTAAGTGTTGCACCCAGTTACATGGGAAGGAAAGCCTAGTGTAATCAGCTGGGCAAATAGTACACTTTTTCCTTAAATAAAATAAAATAATAATAGTTGTTTTTCTTTAAAATGTATAAATTAGAATAGCTTATTTTCTAACTGATGAATATGTTATACAAACAAATTTAAAAATAATGAATTTAGCTGTACCTGAGAATATTTATACTTGACTGTGTCTATTACATGAACACACATGGTATGTCAGTCTCAGTTTGGTCAGAAAACTGACCATATGTGCGCTATAAAATGAAGACAGATGTAGAAATAAGAGTTTACTTGTATGCAGATGGAAGTGAGGAAAAGAAGATCTGGAATACTGCCCCTGATGCATATGAGAAACTGGAATTATTGAAAGATCTCAGGGGCATAGCGTCTGGCTACCACTATGGAAGAGGAGCAAGCAGAGAGGTCTGTGAAGCCATTGGTCTACTCCAAATCATCAAAGCATAATCTCAGAAGTGAGAATTGCTACTCTGACATAACCAACTACCATTGTTGAGAATCAGGGATCATGAGAAAATCTGCCAGGCCATCTCATGTGACTACAACGTGCTCCATGAAGAATGCTTTTCTTTGTCTTCCTCATTCATTCTCCAAATATTTTATAAACTCCTGCCATTGACAAACTCTAACCCAAAATGTACAGGTAAAGAGATTCTGGAAAACCTGTACCAGGCTCTTTTGCATTGCACAGAGGAAGGTGGGGATAATACTGAGTAGACCAGCTAATACAGTACAGCTCACATCCTCATAGACTCGGAATATATACATAACAATAACAACATCATACTTTACCCTAATTTGATGTAACTATCTCTCACACCACTAAAGTCATGCTTACCTCCACCACAAATGGAGACACACCTCCCATATGCTACTTTATATTTTTTGGTATTGATTTATTTATAGCTCATTCACTATTTCAATGAGCTATCTTGATTTGTAATACTGAATTAAATACTGAAATATGTAGAAAATCTTACTATGTAAGTAATTTGTAGGAAATCTTACTATCTTACTATGTAGGAAATATGTAGGAAATATTACTAACTTAATGTGAGATAGTAAAAAAAGAGTTAAAGAAAAAAATTGGTTTCATATATGTCATATATATTTAGTACACTCATGCACATGCACACACACACACACACAAACCACACAGACTCAAACACCATGAACACACAAAACGATTACATTTGTGTTTCAAATTTTTTCATGCACGATTTAAAATGAGCTTCACCTATATAAACTTCCTGGTTTCCTGACCAGCGTATTCTGACTGTGGGAGATATATTAACATATATTTGTTTCCAGTTCAGATACTCTACTACCTGAAACTAGACCTAAGTATTCAAAATGTTATTCTGCCGTGCTTTCAGGCCATCTTCTTCATTTAGCTCAAAGTAACATCAATTAATTCTGTGGTCTAGATACTGTATTTTGAATTATAATGAGTTACCTTTAGGAAGATGCCTTATTATTCCATAATGCTGTGTGGATTACCCTGAGAGCAAATAACATTTTATAAATATATAGATAAGGGTTTTGGCAGAAGCACTGTGGGTAGGGAAGAAAATAAATATATCCAGGTAAGTTTCTTAATGTGTGACTATCAGAATGGCCATGTAGGGATCTTAATGAAACCTTGTAAAACCAAGACAGCAATTTAACCACAGAATATTTTAAAAACACAATCATTAAAATTTCTGAATATAGTAAAGAGAGAAATCTTTGTTCATGAAAATCTACTAAATCTTAACAAGAACAGTGGCTGTCTGTGTCATTTGTGGTATTATCCATTACCTTACTGCAGCCCCTCTCACTCAATTTTCCTAGGGATGCTCTATACTGGTAATGTGCAGCCAAATATACAGGGTTTCCCCATTCTCCAAACAACCAAGATATTGTTTTTCACTTTTTCACTCACGGGCATTTTGGAGAGGCTGTATTCCAGGTAGGCATGGCTGAGAGAAGCATGTCTCCCTTCCTCTAGCCAAGTCCTCTAGAAGTCCTACCCCAGGTATAACAGGTCAAGAATATTGGGGCTCCAAACATTTCTTCCTCAGCTTGTGCCTTCATACACAGTGATTCAAAGGCCCAGGATTGCTACTCCTAAATCTCCAGTGCCTTCTCATAGAGCAAGGTTGTCACTCTAGGAAAAGCAGGTTTCTGCCCCAAGCTCTGGTCCAGTAGTGCGGGGAATCCACATGATGGAAAGGTGGACCATGAGGATAAGGAGATTCAGAGATTCGTCTGAAAGGATGGCACTGACAGGACACGATACCCAAATGAAAAAGAAAAAAAAAATGAAGTTGGACTCCTACCTCATACCGCATGCAAAATTAAAATGCTTTAAAGTTAATATAAAAGCTAAAGGCACAAAACTAAAGAAAACATAGCATAAATATTGATGGCATTGGCTTTGGCACTTTCTTTTAGCTTTGATGTTTTCACATTTTTATTTTAGATTCAAGGTGTACATGTGCAGGTTGTTTAAAGGGTATATATAGTATGATGCTGCAAGTTGGGCTTCTACTGATCCCGTCACCCATATAGTGAACATAGTACCCAAAAGGAAGTTTTTTAGACCTTGCACTCTCCGTTCTTCCTTTTGGAGTTCTCAGAGTCTATTGTTTTTATCTTTGTGTCCATATGAACACAATATTTGGCTCTCACTTATAAATGACAACATGCAATTTTTTTTTTTTTGTCTCTGCATTAATTCACTTAGGATAATGGCTTCCATCTTCATCGATGTCCTGCAAAGGAAACAATTTCATTCCTTTTTATGGTTGCACAGCATTTCATGGTGTGTATGTACCACCTTTCCTTTATCCAATTCACCATTGACAGAGACCTAGGTTGGTCAAACGTCTTTGTTATTGTGTGTAGTGCTGCAATAAACATATGAGTACAAGTGTATTTTTGGTAGAATTATGTATTTTCCTCTGGGTATATACACAGTAATGCAATTGCTGGGTCGAAGTTAGTTCTATTTTTAGTTCTTTGAGAAATCTCCATATTGCTCTCTATAATGGCTGAACTAATGTACATTCCTACCAACAGTATGTAAGCATTCCCTTTTCTCTGCAATCTCACCAGCATCTGTTATTTTTTGACTTTTTAATAATCGCCATCTGACTTGTGTGAGATGGTATTTCATTGCGGTTTTGATTCGCATTGCTCCGATGATTAGTGAAGTTGAGCATTTTTTCATGTTTGTTGGCTGCATGTTTGTCTTTTTAAAAGAAGTATCTGTTCATGCCCCTTGCCCACGTTTTAATGGGATTATTTGTTTTTTTCTTGTCGATTCATTTAAGTTCTGGATATTAGTCCTTTGCTGGATGCATAGTTAGTAAATATTTTCTCTCATTCTATAGGTTGTTTGTCTACTCTTGATAGTTTCTTTTGCTATGCAGAACCTCTTTAATTTAACTGGGTACCATTGATCAATTTTTTGTTTTTGTTGCAAATTGCTTTTGAGGACTTAGTCATAAATTCTTTGCTGAGATTGATGTCCAGAGTAGTATTTCATAGGTTTTCTTCTAAGATTTTTTATAGTTTGAGGTCTTACAATTAGGTTTTTAATACATTTTGAGTTAATTTTTGTATATGGTAAGAGGCGGGGGTCCAGTTTTATTCTTCTGCATATGGATAACCAGTTTTGCCAGTGTTATTTCTTTAATAGGGCAATCCTTCCCTGTTGTTTATTTTTGCCGACTTTGTTGAAGATCAGTTGACTGTGGGTGTACAGCTTTATTTTCTACGTTCTCTATTCTGTTCTATTGACCTATGTGTCTGCTTTTGTACCAGTATCATACTGTTTTGGCTACAGTAGCCTTGTAGTTTAGTTTGAAGTTGGGTAATGTGATGCCTCAGTCTTTGTTTTTGTTTTTGTTCTAGAATTGTTTTGGATATTTGGGCTATATAGGGTCTTTTTTGGTTGGAATTTTAGAATAGTTTTTTCTAGTTGTGTAAAAAATGATGGTAATTTGATGGGAATAGCATCAAAACTCTAGATTTCTTTGGGCAATTGGGCCATTTTAATAACTGTTAAAGATTTAATGTGGTACTGCATTCAGTTTGCTAGTATTTTGTTATGGATTTTTGTATCTATCATATTGGCCCGTGGTTTTCTTTTTTTGCTGTGTTCTTGCCAGATTATAGTATCAAGTGGGATCTTGTTTCACATAATAAGTTAGAGAGGAGTCCCTCCTTCTTCATTTTTTTGAAATAGTTTCAGTAGGATTGGTACCAGCTTTTCTTTGTATATCTGGTATAGTTCAGGTGTGAGTCCATCTGGTCCTCAGCTTTTTCTGGTTGTCAGGGATTTTTTATTACTGATTCAATTTCAGAATTCATTGCTGATCTGTTCACATCTACAGCACAGCGACTAAGGGAGGAAAAGTCAATAATGTGGATGTTTTTTAAAATTAGCAACTTTTGTGCATAAAAATAACAAGAAAATGAAAAAACATAGATTGGGAGAAAATATTTTCAAATTACATATCTATCTATCTATCTATCTATCATCTATCACTCATTTTTTTTTTTTTTTTTTTTACACACCGTCTCCTAATGCCATTGCTGGTCTTGAACTCCTGGCCTCAAGCCAAACTCCCACCTTGGCCTCCAAAAGTGCTGTGATTACAGGCATGAACCACTACATCCAGCCTTATATGTATAATAAGAGAAGTATATCAACAATGTAAAAAACCATTTCACCCAATTTTTTAATGTAAAGATTTAAATAGACATTTTATTTCAAATAAGATACACAAATAGCCAATAAGTAGCACATGAAAGGATATTTAATGTTATTAATCATTAGGAAAAGGCAAGTCAAAATCACAATGAAATCACACTTGTGATTTTCTTGAAGGCCTTAATTAGAAAAATAAGATAGATAATAGCAAGTGTTGGTAAGGATGTCCAGAAATTGAAACCATCAGACATTGCTGGTGGGAATAGAGAATAACACAACTGCTTTACAAAACAACTTGACACATTATCAAAATGTTAAATGTAGACTTACCACGTAAGCCACCGGTTTTACTCCTACGGATATAACCAAGAGAATTGAAGACACTTTATATAAACAAAAATTCATACATGAATATACATATTGACACATTTGTTAGTATCAAAAAGTGGAAATGATCCAAATATCTATAAAGTCATAAACGGATAAATAGACGTATCAATGCAATGGAATACCAATCAACAAAATATGAATAATATTACAAGCTACAACAAAGATAAAACTTGAAATATGTTGTGAAATATACAGCCACAGGAAACTACATATTACAAGAGTTCAAATATAAAAAGTGCCCAAAATAGACAATACTATAAGGACAAAATGCAAGCTAGTGGTTGCTGGGAATGGGGGACATGTGGGTGAAGTTTAGAGTGACTGCTAATAGATGCAATTAGGATATTTTTGGTAGTGACAAAAATATTCTAAAATTAAATGTGATCATGTCTCTAAAGTTAAATGTGATCATGTCTACATAATCATGTGTGAATATACTAAGAACATTCAATTGTTTAAATAGGTAAATTATATGGTATCTTAATTACATCTTAATGATGCTGTTAAGTATTAATTATAACAAAAGAGAAAAAAAGATGTCCATCTTCTAATGAGGATAAAAATGTCACAGTAAAATTGGTTCAATGTAATCAACGTGTTTTCAAGTGGCTTGCTATTTTCCCCCTGTGGATCTGTGCCATAGGAGGAACCACTGATAGTTTCTGCTGTTGGCTATGACCAGATTAGACTCATTAAATAGAAATTATTATTGTTGAATTTATATACAACCTCCTCCCTGCTGTGATCAACACTTTGTAGTTAATCCATAGAACAAGGACAAGAGCTACTGGAGGAAAAGCTTACTGGAACCCAGAAAACGTACATTGATTACCTGATTATTGAGAGCCTTATTTTTCTGTGCTTAATTTTTGATGTGCACTCTTTTGGGAAACAAATATTCTCATATATTTGTCAAATTGAGAGGTTTCTTCACGTAGCTCTTTCTAGACCTTCTTATCATCCAATGTCCATTCTTTTTCCTCCTAAGTTTTTGACCTTTCAGCAAATTATCAGCTATGTTCCATGTGTTAATGTCAATTCATACTTACCTCTCCCTTCAGATGAAGTAAGCAACTGGAAGTGAAGAGTTAAGTTTACCCACTTGGATGGTTTTCATTTTTGCAGTTGTCCAGTTTCAAGTGGTACTAGTATGTTTATTAGCATTATCCTAATCTAGATCTCATTTGTTTTTCTACCTCAGTCAAGAGATTGCAGAAAATACTACATGGGACTTTGTGGGTTTAAGGTAAGAAGGCAATGTAGAAATGTGTTCCATGAGCATCTGATCTACTTCCTTAGACAACTTACATGCCTTTCCAACACCTGTTACCTTATATGCTTCCATGCACTATTTTCATTTGACAATAGACTGCTGCTAATGTACTCAAATTTATGGCTTTATGGCTCAGATCTCTAGAGTCTGACTAAGGTAGACCGGTTAAGTAGTAACCTGAAGTTTCATGAAAAATCACTCTATTTCTATCATCTGCCAGGTTAATAAAGGATATTTTTCCAAAGAACACATTCTATATTCAATGGCTTATATTTACTCCAAACTACTTAGGGTGTATACATTATAGTTCACTAGTGATGGCCTTCCTAAAACATTTCTATTTACCGTAGACATTTCACCCACAGTTGGATCTGCTGTATCATATGACCTAACTGTTAGAGCACCTTGTTCCACAGTCCGAATCTGTTTCTCTCCTGTGAAACTCAAACCAAATATGTGTTACTTGGTAAATGAATTTGTAGAAACACTCTACAAAGTAGAAATAGGTGCTGCCAAAATCTAGAGTAGGGTAGATATTAAGGGGATGGTGAGTTTGAGGTATTATTTTCCCTTTATACTTCCTGGAAGCCCTGGCCTATTTGCTGTGTCTTTTTTTTAACTTTTATTATTATTATTATTATTATTATAATACTTTAAGTTCTAGGGTACATGTGCACAACGTGCAGGTTTGTTACATATGTATACATATGCCATGTCGGTGTGCTGCACCAATTAACTCATCATTTACATTAGGTATATCTCCTAATGCTATCCCTTCCCCCATCCCCCACCCCACCACAGGCCCCGGTGTGTGATGTTCCCCTTCCTGTGTCCAAGTGTTCTCATTGTTCAGTTCCCACCTATGAGTGAGAAGATGTGGTATTTGGTTTTCTGTCCTTGGATAGTTTACTGAGAATGATAGTTTCCAGCTTCATCCATGTCCCTATAAAGGACATGAACTCATCCTTTTTTATGGTTGCATAGTATTCCATGGTGTATATATGCCACATATACAACACATCCCATTTGTTTGTGTACTCTTTTATTTCTTAATCCAGTCTATCATTGATGGACATTTGGGTTGGTTCCAAGTCTTTGTTATTGTGAATAATGCCACAATAAACATGCATATGCATGTGTCTTTACAGCAGTATGATTTATGACCCTTTGGGTATATACCCAGTAATGGGATGGCTGGGTCAGATGGTATTTCTAGTTCTAGATCCTTCAAGAATCGCCACACTGTCTTCCACAATGGTTGAACTAGTTTACAGTCCCACCAACAGTGTAAAAGTGTTCCTATTCATCCACATCCTCTCCAGCACCTGCTGTTTCCTGACTTTTTAATGATCACCATTCTAACTGGTGTGAGATGGTATCTTACTGTGGTTTTGATTTGCATTTCTCTGATGGCCGGTGATGATGAGCATTTTTTCATGTGTCTGTTGGTTGCATAAATTTCTTCTTTTGAGAAGTATCTGTTCATATCCTTGACCCATTTTTTGATGGGATTGATTTTTTCTGGTAAATTTGTTTAAGTTCTTTGTAGATTCTGGATATTAGCCCTTTATCAGATGAGTAGATTGCAAACATTTTCTCCCATCCTATAGGTTGCCTGTTCACTCTCATGGTAGTTTCTTTTGCTGTGCAGAAGCTCTTTAGTTTAATTAGATCCCATTTGTCAGTTTTGGCTTTTCTTGCCATTGTTTTTGATGTTTTAGACGTGAAGTCCTTGCCCATGCCTATGTCTTGAATGATATTGCCTAGGTTTTCTTCTAGGGTTTTTATGGTTTTAGGTCTAACATTTAGGCCTTTAATCCATCTTGAATTAATTTTAGTATAAGGTGTAAGGAAGAGATCCAGTTTCAGCTTTCTACATATGGCTAGCCAGTATTCCCAGCATCATTTATAAAATAGGGAATCCTTTCCCCATTTCTTGTTTTTGACAGGTTTGTCAAAGATTAAATGGTTATCGATGTGTGGTATTATTTGTGAGGGTTCTGTTCTGTTCCATTGGTCTATATCTCTGTTTTGGTATTAGTACCATGCTGTTTTGGTTACTGTAGCCTTGTAGTATAGTTTGAAGTCAGGTAGTGTGATGCCTCCAGCTTTGTTCTTTGACTTAGGATTGTCTTGGCAATGTGGGCCCTGTTTGGGTTCCATATGAACTTTAAAGTAGTTTTTTCCAATTCTGTGAAGAAAGTCATTGGTAGCTTGATGGGCATGGCATTAAATCTATAAATTACCTTGGGCAGTATGGCCATTTTCACGATATTGATTCTTCCTATCCATGAGCATGGAATGTTCTTCCATTTGTATGTGTCCTCTTTCATTTCATTGAACAGTGGTTTGTAGCTCTCCTTGAAGAGGTCCTTCACATCCCTTGTAAGTTGGATTCCTTAGTATTTTATTCTCTTTGAAGCTATTGTGAATGGGAGTGCACTCATGATTTGGCTCACTGTTAGTCTGTTATTAGTGTATAAGAATGTTTGTGATTTTTGCAGATTGATTTTGTATCCTGAGACTTTGCTGAAGTTGCTTATCAGCTAAAGGAGATTTTGGACTGAGGTGATGGGGTTTTCTAAATATACAATCCTATCATCTGCAAGCAGGGACAATTTGGCTTCCTCTTTTCCTAATTGAATATCCTTTAATTTTTTCTCTTGCCTGATTGCCCTGGCCAGAACTTCTAACACTATGTTGAATAGGAATGGTGAGAAAGGGCATCCCTGTCTTGTGCCAGTTTTCAAAGGGAATGTTTCCAGTTTTTGCCCATTCAGTATGATATTAGCTGTGGGTTTGTCATAAACAGATCTTATTATTTTGAGATACGTCCTATCAATACCTAATTTATTGAGAGTTTTTAGCATGAAGGGCTGTTGAATTTTGTCAAAGGCCTTTTCTGCATCTATTGAGATAATCATGTGGTTTTTGTCTTTGGTTCTGTTTATATGCTGGATTACGTTTATTGATTTGCATATGTTGAACCAGTCTTGCACCCCAGGGATGAAACCCACATGATCATGATGGATCAACTTTTTGATGTGCTTCTGGATTTGGTTTGCCAATATTTTATTGCGGATTTTTGCATCGATGTTCATCAGGGATATTGGTCTAAAATTCTCTTTTTTTGTTGTATCTCTGTCAGGCTTTGGTATCAGGATGACCTTTGCGTCATAAAATGAGTTAGGGAGGATTCCCTCCTTTACTACTGATTGGAATAGTTTCAGAAGGAATGGTACCAGCCCCTCCTTGTACCTCTGGTAGAATTTGGCTATGAATCTGTCTGATCCTGGACTTTTTTGGTTGGTAAACTATTAATTATTGCCTCAATTTCAGAGCCTGCTATTGGTCTATTCAGGGATTCAACTTCTTCCTGGTTTAATCTTGGGAGGGTGTATGTGTCCAGGAATTTATCCATTTCATCTAGATTTTCTGGTTTATTTGCGTAGATGTGTTTATAGTATTCTCTGTTGATAGTTTTTTTTTTTCCGTGTTTTGTAATTTTATCAAGAGGCCCAGCTTCTTTCAGGTGACCCACTTTATCCACAAAATTTCAAAATTGCTCTAACTCTGATGTGTGTATATATATTATATATATATACACACACATGCAAACATACATGTTTATATTTACATATATATGCATATAATTTATTTATGTATAATTGATTGGATATATATCCAATCAAATAATCTCTCTCTCATTATTTGTATTGTCCTTTCAAAACTGTGAGTAGTAGCATCTCCTAATCTTATTTACTACAGGATTATTTCCTCTGTGCTTCCCCTAAATCTACTCCCTACCTTGTAAAATATCTTTGATAGGAACTGAGCCTGGTTAATTATTTCCTTCTTCACAGGATCATGAAGGACTGAATATATGTTATCATTGTATTTTAGTAGTTTACAATATTACTAATGAAAAATGTAATTTTATTTTATGAACTTTTAATCTTGCGTTAATATTTTTATTTTAGAAATAATTTAGTTGAATGCTTTAAGATATGGAGAAAATAAATGTAGATGATTTTTTCCTTTCCATGTTTTTTGTTGTTTTTGTTTACTTTTAGAGCCAAGATCTCATTCTGTTACCTGGCTGGAGTGCAGCGGCGTGGTTATAACTCACTGAAGCCTTGAACTCCTGGGCTTCAGTAATCCTCCTGTCACCTCAGTTTCCAGAATCACTGGTATTACAAGCATGAGCCACCATACTAGACAAGATTAAAATTTTTTAATATTGGTTTTTGTAATTTGTATTCAAAAAATTTTCCTTGGTATGTTGTTTGCCTTTCAGCTCAGGTATTTTATTTTTCTCTAGTTAAAATTTTGATTATTATCTTCCTGCTATTTCTTTAAGATTATTATTCATTAAAGACTCATAATTGAGAATTACATTTCTGCTTTGTATATACATATCAATTATTATCACTCATAATTCTGATTACTTTGTCATTTTCTATTGTATCAAGAGCCACCTTCGGTTTGACTTTTAAAATGCAGATTGCACATTCTTTAGTGTCAAATTTACTTTCTGTTGACTTTTAATATAGAATTCAGTCTTCCCACTAAAGTTTTAAAGAATTTGCTGGCTTTTATTATTCTTGCTTGTTCTCATTTCTTCTCAGGCTTTTCTTTTGTCTTTTTAATCTGTCCTACATTGTAATGAATCTTTCTTATTTGTAGAAACAACATAGACTACTACTGTACAGAGAGCAGAAAACAAAACTTTCTATTGCTTACTTTGACTTCTGATTCTGAGAAAATTAAGAGAAAAGCTTTCTTTACAAGTCTTAAAATTAATCTCCTTTTCCTATTTTTAAAAGACTTAATGGCACAAATATGCTCTCTGGCTTACAATTCTGTCTTTTTGTTTATTTATATGTGAAAGAGAGTAAACTTATCCAGTACTTTACATCATCCTCAATCTGCATCTGAGCGTGCCTTTTCTGGGAGAATTCTCTTATCTAAAGCTGGATCCCAGATTTCTGCATGTAGCCTATGGTAGAAATCTAGCAGGGGTTAATCTATGATAGTTATAAACTTGGACAATGTGGTAGCATTTCCTGCCCCATTACTTGTTTATCAGAATTTATGAAGAACTTGAATGCCTTGAAGCATCAAAGGCTACTAGTAATTACTTTCTATAGAGCAATTACAGAAAGCACAACTTCGATTCAGTTTGTACAGCTCCCAGGGAATTTTAGTCTCCATTTCTTGTTGTAAAATGTACAATTATACATTTTCTTTCCTTCAATAATATGGTAGAGATTACAATTTGTGTTTTCTGGTGGGTTAGAAATCTGTTCTCAAAAGTGAGTGTCCCACATCAAGTAAATGCAGGCTTTGCACTTCCAAGTCTAGTAGTAAGGTGTGTCTTCTTCCTCTGAAATTGTTTAGCATGTATTTCCTTCCTTCTGATACTAGATGCAATATCTTTACTGTTTTGGCTATTCTATGAGCATTATATTATGTGGTAATTATTGTCATAGTGTAGCAGATTCAGATTCTTTTTGTTATTACTGGGAAAAAAAAGTTATTTGTTTTTGTTTCAGCAAGTTTTGAAGGATGTTTTAGTTGAAAGAAATCAAAGAGTAGTTATTAGACTTCAGAATGTTCAGTCCTGAAGTCTGCCTAAGTTTTTGACAAGCTAACATTTGTCCTTGTGACAGGTGTCCTGAATTTCAACACAAGTACATCTATCCATTGCCACAAAAGGTATTGTGTGGGGTAACAGTAAAGAACAGACAAATAAAAACAAACTTATCCAATAGTACTACAAACACTAGGGACCATGTGCTCCGTAGAATAAATAGCATTAATTATACCAGGAGCATTTCAATTATTAGGGTGAGTCTAATGTCACTAATGCTAATTGTTCCTTCTGCAGTAGAAGTTAGTTTTGTGAAGGTTGTGGCTTCCTTTGATGTCCAGTTTCTCTTCCTGAATATAAGCCTGTCAATGAATTTACATACCTCTTAGGAAATTAAATATCTTGACCATGATAATGAAATCAGTTTATTTGATCTTTTGATAGTGTAACAAAATGAACTGTCCAGAAAGTAGGAATTTCAGACTGATTGCATCTTGACTGTATCTTTCTATTGATATTAACCAGAAAAATGAAATTATCACTGCTTTTTACCATTGGTATAAGTAGAATATCCACTTGTGATTTTGTTTCAAACTTATTTTATAGCAAATAGTGAAAAGGATTTTATGTAACAAAATGTAGTATTTAAATGTACAGCAATGCTAGAGGTAGAAAAATATTTTTGCCAATATTAAGTGTAGTAGTCATAAAATCAATATTAGCAATTATGTTATTAAACTTATCTTCTCAAAATATAATGTTATCATATGCATTTTAATGTAAATATTATAGGCCAAGATCTTTACTATTAAATATAGTTTCTAGCGTAACATACTTTTAAAAACAGTTACATGATTTGGAGATTTTCTAAAGATTATATTTTACCTTGTATTTCTTAATCATAGAGTGTTCTTTTGAAGTTTTGAAAAGTAGAGTTCCTTTGATAAATTGATGTAGGGGAAGTAAGCCTCAAAGTGGAGCTTAGTGCACTGGGTTCTTGGCTTTGTCCAGGAAAGAATTCAAGGGTAAGCCAATGGTAGAAGAAAACAGCTTTATTGAAGAGGCAGTGTTACAGCTTCGTGACTGCTTATATAGAGCAGGGATATGATGTAGGCAGAGTAGCAGCTCAGGGAAGTTTTGCAGTCATATTTATACCCACTTTTAATTGCACACAGATAAAGAAGTGGTTTATGCAGAAATTTCTAGGCAAAATAAGGACACATGCACTTACTTTGAATCTGTAGGGAAAGGGTATTAACATTTGGGTCATTGCGTCATTGCCATGGAAAAGGCAATAACTTCTGGTGTCGCCACAGCAGCAGTAACTTGACATGGCACGGTGGTGGGCGTGTCTGATTGAAAGCTGCTTAAGCCCTGGTCTTCTTTTTTCCAGTCCTTAATCTGACCCAGAGTCCCAGTCTTGTCTCTGGAGTCAAGCCATGGTCCCTACCTCAAAACTATCTGGAAAATAATGATAGATATTAAACAAGAGTTTTCAGGATAAACTTGGATTGATATTTATTCTTTTATTCAACAAATATTTTAAATTTATAATAATTTTCTAAATTACATTTATGTTATAAGTACTAGTCCTCCAAGAAATGCAAATTTTCAATGAAAAGTGTAAACAGATATATTTATAAAAGGAAAAAGACATATTTCTTGATAAGATAAGAAGCAAATTGTCTTTTCTGTTAGTGAAGACATTGGTATGTGAAAATAATTTTAATTTGTAAAACAAAATGAAATACTAAAAAGCAGATAAATCATTCCGTTGTTTTCACAAATATAAACTATAATTACTATTAATGGGCCCTGTGACCTTAAATAAAGTAGATAGAATGAAACATATTAAGGATTATTTTGAGCTCCAGAAAATTACTATACATGTGAGATAACTTCAGATTTTTTCTTTCATTCTAATGAAATTTTGTAATTTGAACAATAAAACTATCAATTAGTATTTTATGCTTGGATTATATATTAATGTCTTGATTATTTAGTGCTGGGATGGGCAGACTACTGCTCCCAGGACAAATTCAAACCACCACTGATTTTGTAAACATTGTTTAATTGAAACAAAGATATGTTTTCTCATTTAGGTATTGTTTATGGGTATTAGTCTATTATCATACTGATAATAAAGATATACCTGATACTGGGCAATTTACAAAAGAAAGAGGTTTAACTTGACTTATAGTTCCACATGGCTGGGAAGACTAACAGTCATGGTGAAAAGCAAGGAGGGGCAAGCCACATCTTACGTGGATGGTGGTGCACAAAGACAGAGAGCTTGTGCGGGGGAACTCCTCTTTATAAAACCATCAGAACTCCTGAGACTTATTTACTATCATGAGAGCAGCACAGGAAAGACTTGCCCTCATGATTCAATTACCTCCCACCAGGTCCCTTTCACAATATGTGAGAATTCAATATGAGATTTGGGTGGGGACACAGTCAAATCATATCATTCCCCCTCTGGCCCCTTCCAAATCCCACATCCTTACATTTCAAAACCAATCACGCCTTCCCAACAGTCTCCCGAAGTCTTATCTCAGCATTAACTCAAGGTTCAACAGTCCGAAGTTTCATCTGAGGCAAGGCAAGTTCCTTCTGCCTATGAACCTGTACAATCAAAAGCAAGTAAGTTACTTCCTAGATACAATGGGGGTACAGGGAGTACAGGCAAATACAGCCATTCCAAATGGGAGAAATTGGCCAAAACAGAGAGGCTACAAGCCCCATCCAAGTCCAAACTCCAGCGGGGCAGTCAAATCTCAACATCCAGAAATGATCTTATTTAACTCCATGTTTCATATCCAGGTCATGCTGATGCAAAAGATGGGTTCTCATGGTCTTGGGCAGCTCCATCTCTGTGGCTTTGCAGGGACAGCCTCCCTCCTGGCTGCCTTAACAGGCTGGTGTTGAGTGTCTGTGACTTTTCCAGATGCATGGTGTAAGCTGACAGTGGATCTACTATCCTCTGCCCTGGAGGATGGTGGTCCTCTTCTCATGGCTCCCACTAGGCAGTGCCCCAGTAGAGATTCTGTGTGGGGGCTCCACCCCCATGTTTCCCTTTCTCACTGCCCTACAGAGGTTCTCCATGAGGGCCCTGCCCCTTCAGCAAACTTCTGCCTGAGCATTTCCATACATCTTCTGAAATCTAGGTGAGGTTCCCAAACAACAATTCTTGACTTCTGTGTACTCACAGGCTCAACACCACATAGAAACTGCCAAGTCTTGGGGCTTGCACCCTCTGAAGCAACAGCTTGAGCTGTACCTTGATCCCTTTTAGTCACACTGGAGCAGCTGGGATGTAGGGCACCAAGTCCCTAGACTGTACACAGCAGAGGGACCCTGGACCCCTGCCCAAGGAACCATTTATTACTCCTAAACCTCTGGGCCTTTGATGAGAGGGGCTGCCACAAAAGTCTCTGACATGCCCTAGAGACGTTTTCCCCATTGTCTTGATGATTAACATTTAGCTCCTCATTACTATTGCAAATTTCTGCAGCTGACTTGAATTTATCCTCAGAAAATGGGATTTTCTTTTCTATTGCATTGTCAGGCTGCAAATTTTATATTCTATAAAATATATAGATAATTTGTACAAATATATATATATAATTCTGCAAATTTGTATATATTCTATAATACATATATATAAATAATTTGTGCAAATATATATAATTCTGCAAATTTTCCAAACTGTTATGCTCTGTTTCCCCTATAAAACTGAATGCCTTTAACAGCACCCAACCCACATCTTGAATGCTTTTCTGCTTAGAAATTTTGTCTGCCAGATAACCTAAATCATCTGTTCAAAGTTTCACAGATCTCTAGGGCAGTGGCAATATGCCACCAGTCTCTTTACTAAAACATAAAAGGGGTCATCTTTGCTTCAGTTCTCAACAGGTTCCTCATCTCTATCTGAGACCACCTCTTCCTGGATTTCATTGTCCATATTATTATAAGCATTTCGGTCCAAGTAATTCAACAAGTATCCAGAGAGTTCCAAACTGTCCCACATTTTCCTGTCTTCTTCTGAGCCCTCCAAACTGTTCCAACCTCTCTCTGTTACCCAATTCCAAAGTCATTTCTATCTTTTCAGGTATCTTTTCTGATATCTTTTCAGCAGCACCTCACTCTGCTGGTACCAATTTACTGTATTATTCTGTTCTCACACTTCTAATAAAGACATATCCAAACTGGGCAATTTACAAAAGAAAGAAGTTTAACGGACTTACAGTTCCACATGGTCGTGGAGGCCTCACAGTCATAGCAGAAGGCAAGGAGGAGCACATCACATCTTAGGTAGATGGCAGCAGGCAGAGAGAATTCGTTCAGGGGAATTCCTCTTTATAAAACCATCATATCTTGTGAGACTTATTCACAAGAAGAGCATGAGAAAAACTTGTCCCCATGATTTAATTACTGCCCACTGGTTTCCTCCCACAACAGGAAGGAATTCAAGATGAGATTTGGATGGGTACACAGCCAAACCATATCACTATTCCTACCTTTTTGTCATAGACCGTGTGGACCACAATGTCTGAAATATGTATTATCTGAACTTTTATAGAATATAAACTTTTACTGTATATTAATGTCAGTACAGATACGATAAACTTTTGTCCTAATTATTATTTTGAAAATAAATTGTGGAAAAAAACTTGAAATGCTTAAAAGGCACTAAGACATTGATGAGGGTATTTTTGATAATTAAAAAAAAATGCTTATAAAAGGCCCAAACTTGTGTTGTTTTATTCTTTGCATAGAATAGCATATAGATTCTAGTTAATTATACCTATTAATAATATGTGATAATACTCACATGTATTATTAAACTAATCTTTGCATTATATGCAATTTATGTATTCAGTGATTATAAAGACAAAATGCAATAAAATAATTATCATACTTTGGAAGCTAGTGTATTATATGTTTTTTTGTCTGTTTTCAAAAAATTCTGTTTTATGTTTAAAATTTGCTCTTTTTAAACAATTATTTTCACTTTTATTTCATAGATAATATCTTACTCTGTTGCCCACATTGGAGTGCAGTGAGGGGCAATCATAGATCACAGTGGTCTCGAACTTGTGGGCTCAAGCACTCCTCTAAACTTAGCCTCCCAAACCTCAACCTCAGTTCTCTCAGCTGGAATTAAAGGCACATGCATGATTGGATTT
>NW_012104909.1:115291-176566 GCF_000951045.1 Mandrillus leucophaeus | reverse complement strand
GGAGGCGGAGCTTGCAGTGAGCTGAGATCCGGCCACTGCACTCCAGCCTGGGCGACAGAGTGAGACTCCGTCTCAAAAATAAAAAAAAAAAAAAGTATAAATCACTATGCCCTCAGTTTTATTTTTTTTTTGTATTTAATGTATATTTTAAAATATATGATAAATATACTGACATTGCAGCTATCACATTTAATGTAACAGGCCTTTGATATTAAAAATAAATATAGATATCAACTAATCTAAATTTCCAATTCAACATAAAAGTTTTCTGGAAAGTAATTGTCATGTCATTTTTCATCTTCCCTGTCATCATTTCATTGGAGGAGCTTATAATCAGACTAATGTATATACCAGAATCTAAAGCTAGAAAATAAATCTTTTCCATAAAAGTACTTACTTAAATGTTGCATATTTTTTTCAAAGTGATTACCTTTAGGTATTATAAGAGATGAAAATGGTTTATATAGACTGAAGTTTCTTAGTTTCCTATCTATGACATGAATGTATTTCAAGACATGCTCCATGCTTTCCCTGGATGTGCTTATAAATAGATACTGGTTGAGTTTTGATGAGAATCCACAGGCTTCAGTCATGTCTCAGAAATAGCAGGTGAAAGATAGAATAAAGGTCACTACTATCAATCACTCCCTCAAACTTACTAATTTCTACAAATCCTATTTATTGTTCTGGGCTGCTAGGAATACTTTTGTTTTCAGAAATGCTAGAAAAGTGTCCTTCTGTAGATAGTCATATTTGTTGTATGGTTCTGTAATTTAGAATGTAATTTCTTTTCTTTTTGTTTTTCTCTTTTGTAGCATGTGAGTTCACCCTAAAGTATTGAATGTGTAAGAGGGACTTTTGAATCCTTATAAATTACAGATTCTGACTGCAAGTGTCAGAAAAATCTACTTGGTTTAGATTCTTATCCTTATTAACATCATCTAATGTTTGTTTAAGTCTGAGATACTGTGAGGAAAAACATATTCCAATTTATCAGCAACTAATTTAGTAACTTATGGAGAAAATCAGTAAATACAGTTTTAAAATAAATGGATCTGTTGTTTACTCTCATTGCTTTGCTGTTATGATATTGAGAAAATGAATCTGCAGTTACTCTTTGAATTGTCATCTGTCCTATTGTTATACATTTCTAAACCACTAATACATGCTTTCAGCTTCCAAATCCTCAATGATATAGCCAAGCTGCATATGTGTATACACACACACACACACATACACATATATATACATATATATATGACCTGCTAAGTATTTGTGATGTGTTCTTATTCTTTTGCTTGAAATTACTTGGTGTTGAACCTATATGCATGTTTATGTTGTCTTAACTAGAAAAATCTCAAGTAAATCTTTGTAATTTTAACTATATATTTGTGAATGTTTACAATGTTTTTATTATTGGTATCACTGCAGACATCCAACTAACACAGAAATAATGCAGGTGTATTTTTTTACATACTCACTGATTATGCAAGGAAATGTTGTTTAAGAAAATTATTTTCTGACTTCTGGAGGTAGTGGGGAAAAGTATCTGCAATAAAATGGTATTCAGTTTTTTTAAACCAACTGGATGTTCAAAAGACTCAACACGTTAGTAGGATAAACTTATATTTGAATAATGCCAAGAGTGGAAGTGCATATATTGACAATGCATTTATTATTAATTAATGTATTTTATTTTGTTTACATTGACAAAGGCGACATCAATTTTCTCAGTTTCACTAAATATGCAGTATGTATAATCTACAACTTCTTTCTCTTTACTTACAAACTGAAATTGAATCTAACTATAAAGCATAGTTTTTCGCCATTTTCCTGTGTTAAAATTGTGTTTGGATTTTAGAAATCAAATGACACTCTATCCTTTGAAAAAACAAACATATGAACTAAAATGCAAAGTAATATTTATAATTATGAGAATTCTCTTGTTTTATTAACTATGAATAATCCATATATTTTAATTATATGTGAAGAATATATATCAAATAATTTTGTAAAATAAAATGAATTACAGAAAATATATATTGAATGGCTGCCTTTTGCTCATATGTGTAAAATAAATTATTATTGAGTAAATAGAAACTATTCACCTGTGGTCGAAATCTGTTCAGATTGAGGCAGTGTCAATCCATGAATCAGTAAGCCAAATTAGAAACATACACACTCATTCGAAATTTAGGAATGTGCTAAACAAACAAGCAAGCAAAGTAGCTAATACTTGGGGTGTTACTAATTGACTTAATTTAGAATGAGGCTTAAACAAATATTTCAATTTGTTGAAACTGGTTTTAATTTAATAAAGCCTGTATCTTATTGCCAATTTATTATTGTAGAAAGATGAACTTCAAAATATAAAAAACATTACAGAAAAGTATAAAATTCTACAATGAAGATTTTCTCTTCTACAGTTACTTTTTTGTACTTATGCTTTTAATGTTTGGAACTTTTTCTTTACAGATATGGGATTGGAGGCACTAAAGCTTCTATTTTTAAAATGAAATATAAATATCTGAAATTACTAGTTCTTGGCTCTTTACCTTCTTAATTTTTTTTTTTCCTCTGGCTGAAATTACTTTTTTTTTTTTTTTTGACATTTCTGGTTTTATTTGGAAAATTAAGTTACAATTATTATTGTGTTTAAGATTACATTTTGCCACAACAGATACCATTGTGATTCTCAGACCCATAACAAAAAATATAAAACATGAGATTGTCTTCAAAAAAGGGACTAGTTACAAAACAAGACCAAAAGGAAAATTCCCATTTTGGTCTCCGGTCCAACAATAAACACACCTTCTAAAGAATATATATTATTAGATGTGAGATTTTTCAAAATCAGTAATAAGAAAAACAGTTGATCTTAATTACAATGTACAATTCTTGCTTTATTGGTGTGTATTACTCAGTGATACAATTGCTACCTCAAAGTGCTCATCACTTAGGATTTGGCTAGCTACAATGCAAAAGAAAAGACACAATAAAACAGTTCCAATATGGAGGAATCTTCACAGGTAAAAAGAATGGAGACAATCTGGAACTGGACAGTCTGTCTGCTGCTGGTAGGATGCCTTTCTTAGAGAAATGAAATTTCCAGTTGATCCACGTGTCCAGTGCATTCTCTAACAGAATCCACATTCTCATTCATATTCATAAGTCCTGCTCCTTCCACTCATTTGCATACAGAAACTCTTCCCTTAGTTCACACAGGTCAGCGTTATAGATGATGTGGTTGTTAGAAATTCTATCGGCTCGTGGAAAAGGCAGAACTTTGTCTGCAAATGTCCATGGAAGTTTGTTCCTTAACAGGTCAAATGGCTACAGGTGTAAATTCTTGACTGATTTACGGCAGGTAGAGAGTTTGCTGTGCTGTCTCTTGGGGAAGGGCTTCTTACAGATCCAAGTGAGAGTCCTAGATGTTTCCAAAGTGTGACAGATGTTCAGCTTAGGCTGAAGTTGACTGCTGATTTCCATGGCCAATCGCTTTTCGAGTTTATGCCATCGGGGGCCCTCCACGCTCACAGCTCTACGATGGCTGATGGCTCATTTTGGGGTCATTCTGAAAAACAAACAAAAGGACATAGAAAACATACCAAGAGTGCTGCACTTTCTTGTAATCCGTCATAAAGTGTATTGCTCCAAGAAGTCAAACAGAAAACAGGAACAAGACTATACACAACAAAAATAGGTATTGTTCTTTGTGCAAATGCTGCTGAATAACTTGTAGCTGTTTTTAGTGTCAAAAAATCTCAGAAATGGCATAATTCAGAAAGCATATCAAAATATTCCTTCTTTCGTGGTAAACTGTGCTTTGTTGGTTCAATTGCTATAGAAGTCCACGGTTTTAATGAGACATAAAGCAAAAAACAAACAAACAAACAAACAAAACAAAACAAAAAAAACTTTCTTTTGAAGGAAAAAAAAGTTATATCTGCTCTAGGCTGGGTTTTCAGTAAGAGCAGTGGGGGTAGTGTTTTTGTTTGTTTGTTTGTTTTCTATTATTCCACCAAGATTCCGAAAGTGTTTTTCCTGGGCTTTGGGTGTATTTTATTCAGTAGAAAAACCGAACAGTGTTTTGTTTTGTTTCTCTTATTTCACCAAGATTCCTGAAAGTGCTTTTCCTGGGCTCTGGGTGTGTTTTATTCAGTAGGAAAACCTTTTTCCAACATCTGCAGTGGAAGGCAGAAGCAAATGAGGTATCTGAGAAGTAGAAGCAAATGACGTGTCTGAAATAATTATTTTTATTTTATAAAAAAATCGTAAAATTTACTTAGAAATATCAAAAGCATGTTATAGAAACTAAACTTAGGCTTTTATTTTAGACTAATATATGTGTATTTGGAACTATTTTAGAAAATTCTCATATGAATCTTGGCTGAGTAGGAACCAGTCTCGATTATAAAGTTTTGAATTACTTGATTCCAATATTATATAAACAGTTTGATACTGGCTGAAATGTCTATAAATTTTATTGGAAATACATAATTTCCAATGCATTTTTTTCAAGTTCTCTTTAAAAACAACTTTATTGTGCATGCTTGTACATTTTAATTAATAGTAATAGTAACCTCTTAGATGGAAATAATATACAGATAAATATGTCCAACTATTTTGTTTCCTCATAAAGTATACACAACATTTTCATTGTTTACCATTTAAAATGTTGGAAGTTATGCAAATTTGTTTCTTTAAGTGGCTATATATTCAATTGTCACAATCCAATGACAATATGATGATAGATAACATTTATTGAGTACTAACTATGTGTTCAGACTCTTGGTTAAATGAATATTATTTAACTTTGTTTAATCCTCACAATCCATGCAGGAGTGGATATCAGCATTAGAGTTTCTTAGAAGATGAAACTGAGGATTAAAGTGAAAAAGTTCTTTGATTAGGATTACATAATTTGTAATTTATGGTGCTGAAGTTCAAATCCAGGCAGATAAGACAAATGTACTTTTAAATACCACAAAATTTTCTTTCCCAAGCAAGTTTGGATGACAACCGAGAACTAAGAAATGCATGAAAACAGTGTTTCACTGTTCCAACATTTTGATGGAAACACATGCACACACACTATTTAAATGATGTATTTATGGTCACAATTTTTGACAGATCTTGCAGGAGTGCAGTGGTGCTCTCTCTCGGCTCACTACAACCTCCACCTCCCAGCTTCAAGCAATTCTCCTGCCTCACTCAGCCACCTGAGTGGCTGGGATTATAGGTGCCCACCACCATGCCCAGCTAATTTTTATACTTTTAGTAGATATGGGGTTTTGCCATATTGGCCAGGCTGGTCTCGAGCTCCTAAACTCAGGTTATCCACCCTCTTTGCCCTCCCAAAGTGCTGGGATTACAAGTGTGAGCTACTGCGCCTGACCAAAAGTTATGTTTCTTATTCCTTAAATTTTTGAAATGAAAATTTATTTCTCAATATAGATTTCAAGAAGGTACACCAGACAGTTAACTGAAATATCTTTATGCTATAGAAAATCACCTAATGAGTAAAAAACAAATCTTAATTATTGTTTTTGTTTTTATGTGTGTGTCTTGTGGAATCAAGTGCACATTTCTAACTTGAATGTACCTAGTTTTGAGAGTACAGTATATTTATGTGTTAATTTACTTTTATTCTCCTCTAGTTAGTAACCCCTTCATTGTGGCTAATATTATTTTAATAAATGTTGAATTTTAATATATAGCAAAGTGCCAGAATATAATGAATGTTTAATAATTGTTTGCAAAATGAATTCACATGCATACTTTATTACAGTAATAATGTTCAGGTTTATGTACCTATATATTATCTTCTACATTAATAAATATATATTTAGTTGAAAAATCAAAGCATTTGTGGACTATATTCTTTAAAAATAAAAAGTACTGAAGTATATTTACCTAGCACCCTCTATGGAAAACTATATCTATATCCTGAATTAGTGTATATTTATCTATGAAGGAATATATAGAGTTGAAATAGCTATTTTTCAAAATCATTTAAGGAAAGCATATAGTACTACTTTAATGTAAATTGTGTTGTCTGTGAGACAGAGCCATATTTTAAATGAGGCCACACAAGAGCAAGAATGTACCTTCTTTAATAAAAAATTACAAATTTAACTAATCTTATAATGAGTAATTTTAGAGGTATTATATAATATTTTACATAACAGTTAAATAACTCAGTCTGAATAAAATCTATGTGATTACACAAAAGCATTGCAAATATATAATATATAAAAATAATATTCAAGATTTTTAAAATACAAAAATAGGATACATCATAACTTAATACTTTAGATTTCATAAAGTTTTTTGTTACAGAAATTTCTTCAGAAAGGTTGAAAGTGAATCGGATCTTTCTGAAAGTCATGGTGTATTTATGATAGGAGCAATGGAAATGAATCAATGAAATATCTTGAAAAAAAAAAAAAAAGATCTCCAAAGAAATAAGATCAAATGAGCAAATTCTCAGATGTGGAACAGAAATAAATTCTGGTGCATCATCCAAAAAGATCAAAGAAAAAGTTCTCTCTAAAGTAAACAGAGTGATATTTTTGTTTGGGTGCCATAACTTTTCTGGTAACTTGTCAGTCTTAATAAGAAGGTGTAAAAATCTCTCTGCATGACACAGAAACATCATTCCTAAACGTGAAGCAAAGTCACGTTGAGCAGAAAACGGTTTTAAAAAGAACTCAAAGACAGATCAGACTCTTTGGCATATTGGCTCTAGATTTAAAGAAAAAGTTGCATATATCAGTGTTCAAATTCTAAGAAAGAAGCAAAAATGTTTTAAGACTCAGGGATATTACACTTTTCAGAGCATTTATCATTTTGGTCAACTGAAAATCTTCATAAACTATGAGTAGGCAATTGTTCCCAAGCACATCAGTGCTAACAAAATTCTACTCCAATAAATTCAGGTTAAACTCCAAGAACAAAAACTTCTATTTTTATTACAGTAGAAATTAAACTACAGATGAATATAAATTTAGAAAGAAAAGTCCTACTTACTTAGGTTTTACACATATGTTTAAGAAGATTGATGCAGAGGCAAGAAAGTGTTTTAAAATAATTGTTAACCCAATGTATTTGAAAATAGTATTTGACTTATCAGTATTCTGAAGTCAGGTGGGTATTAATTATAATTGTACCTAGTTTCTCAAAACCTCTAAGCAAATGACGTGTCTGAAATAATTATTTTTATTTTATAAAAAAATCGTAAAATTTACTTAGAAATATCAAAAACATGTTATGGAAACTAAACTTAGGCTTTTATTTGAGACTAATATATGTGTATTTGGAACTATTTTAGAAAATTCTCATATGAATCTTGGCTGATTAGGAACCAGTTTAGATTATAAAGTTTTGAATTACTTGATTCCAATATTATATAAACAGATTCTGGCTACATGGTATTTATTCTCAACCATGTCAGTGGCAAAAATTGAAAAAACAAAGTAACACTTGTGTTAATGGTGGTGCAGTAAAACTGACAATGTTAAATCATGCTAGGTAAAATACAACATATATATATGTTATATATATGTATGTGTGTATATATATATTTCAGATGCTGTGAGTGAGTAAATCTGTCACCAATGAAAAATGTGTTAGGCTGTAATAGCCTGTAGTATTCTAATATTACCACTGAGAACAAGAAAGTTGGATAACATATTTATCTATCCCATTTTTAGAGAAATAAGAGAACTGTTGAAGCAGTGAGAAGTAGAATGGCAAAGAGTTTGCATAGGGGAGAATCAAAAAGAAGGATTCTAAATGTTTTTCAGCCATTTATTTTCATGGAAATTTCTCAAATCTGGGAAAACACATGAGATTGAAAATTGTATTCTTCACCCTTTGCCACAGGGTCACTACTGAGGACAGACAAAGTGACAAAACTTTTGGTTATATTGTGGCGTCAGAGAAAAAAAAAAATTATCATTGCATAGGTGCTAAATCCATGATCACCTTCTCCTGAATAAATCTGCTAAATTGTGAATATAAGAAGGTTGGAAGCTAAGGCAAAAGCCAGTGAAACTAGACTGAATGTATTATCAAGCTTGTGAGAAAAATGCAGATATAAAAATAATTGCTACCAGAGCCCAGAAAACAGGATATTATTTTAAATATACAATTCTATACTTAAGATAACATAAAGATGATATATGTAAACCTGAATTAAAGAGAGTATTTTTCAAACTATAATCCAAATGACCGATTTCTATTTCTGATTTGTATAAAGCAATGAGGGTCTAGCTAGTTAAACAAAAAAGGTGAACACTCTCTAAAAGAAGAAACTACCATTTAGACTCTACAATTTTATATAATATATATTATATATAACATGAAAAATAAAGTTTATGGTAGCACTACTGTATATCAGAAAAATTGGAAGCACCCAAATCCTTATCTATAGTTTACATATAAATCAACATAGCCATAATCATATTTTTGAATAATATACATCAATGAAAGTGAACATGATACAATGGTACAATAAGTATGAGTGAATCTCCTCAGCAGAAATCACACACAAATCTCATAAACATAACCAAAAGCAGATGTGCATTAACTGTATGAGTCAAACAATAATGATTATAGATGCAAGAAGAGAGAAAATAAGTCTGAAAAGTAAGAAGAAAAAAATCTTTATTCACTTTTCAAAACACACTTGAATAAATGAAAACCAAATCATGAATTCATCATATTTGTAATACCAATATTTGCAAAAATTAAATACTAAATAATATACAAACTACTAATGAAATAAGTAATGAATGAGCAGAATACTTGAACAGACACTTCACAAGGAGAGGATATCCAATTTCTTATTTCATACAAGGTAAAAAAACAATGAGATATTAGCATGCATTTATTAGACTGGCTAACAGAAAAATAAATATCCATTGGTAAGTCTTGAGGATTTGCAGAAATCAGAACTCTCACTTTTGAAAGAGTAAATTGGATCAACTAGACTGGGGAAGTGCCAATACAGTATCTATAAAAATTAGCCCAGGAATTTCCCTCCTTGGTACATGCTAAACTAAAAGCATGTTACTATGTTAATTGAAAAACATAAAAACTAAAGTTTATGGTAGCACTATTGCATATCAGAAAAATTGTAAGAACCCAAATGCTTATCTATAGTTTACAGATAAATCAACTTTGCCATAATTATATCCTTGAATAATAGACATGAATGTAAATGAACATGATACAATGGTACAATAAATACGAGTCAGTCTCCTCAGTAGAAATCATACACAAATATCACAAACATAACCAAACACAGACGTGCATTAACTGTATGAGTCTACATTTATAACGCTTTAAAAATATGCATAACTAAACTATGACGTTAGATGTCTAGATATTTTTACACTTGTGTAATTTGATGATTGAAGACACATGAGGAGCCCTCTGAATTATTTTAAATGTTCTTTTTCTTGATATGTGTGATAATTACTCAGGAATATTTACTTTGTGAAAATTTACCAAGCTCTGCATCTATGTATTGTTTCTTTTTATCTATGTATGTTACCTATGTTACAATGAAATATTAAAATAATGGATATGTTTTTAAAATTAACAATATAAGTTCTAGGGATCATTTTCAATTGTTTCCATCAAAACCACCTGTACTTTGACTCCAACAGACCTACTGAACAAGAAATATTGTAAGAAATTTTTTAGACAGAAGAAAATGATGCAAATAGAAATATAAATCTGCACAAAGAAAGAAAGAATATTGGAAACAGTAAGTACATAGAAACTTGTATATGCTTTTTATCAATTATTCAAATCTGTTTAACATACAATTAATTAGTTAAAAGATAGTAACTATATAGTGTGGAATTTATTAAACACGTGTAAGTAAAATGTATATTAGCAACAGCACAACAGTTGGGAAAAGAAGAATGAAAGCATACAATTATAAGGTACAATATCATTTATTGTTAGACTGAGAAATGTTAAAGATGCACGTTTTCAACTGTAAACTAACAATTAATATAACAAGGATTTTAACAAGCCTGTGAAAACGTTTAAAAATAATAAAAAAAATATTCAATTGACTAATAAAAGGAGTGAACAAATTTGAAATACGAACATATGAGTAAAATTAAAATTAGATGTAATCATAATAACAATAATCATACAAAGTGTACATAGTCAAAACATCCCAATTAGCAATATTCAAACTATATGTTGCCTATTAAAACCCTCTTTAAATATAAAATCAAAAATAAATTCCAAGTAAAATCTTGGTTAAAGATTTACAATGATAAACTTAACTAAACAAATTTGAAATTGCTAGATTAATATGAGATATAGTAGATTTTAGAGAAAAAATATCACTAGGAATACAGAAGTTCATTGCATAATTAAAAAAGGGTAAACTAATTAAGAGGATGCAATCATCATAAACATTTATACCCACAACAAATGTTCAAAATAAATGAAGCAAAATTCTATATACCTATGAGAAGAAACAGTAAATCTGTAAGTTAGAGTTGGAGATTTCAATACGCTTCGTATTAGCATTTTCACACTTCTATAAAGAACTACCTGAGACTGTATAACTTACAAAGAAAAGATGTTTAATTGACTCACAGGACCACGGGCTTAATAAGAAGTATGACTGGGAGGCCTTAGGAAACATGCAATAATGGCAGAAGGGGAATTGGAAGGAAGCTGGTCTTATCATGGCAGAGCAATAGAGAAAGAGTGAAGAGGGAAGTGCTACACACTGTGAAACCATCAGAACTTGTGAGAATTCACTCGCTCTCATGAAGACAGCAAGGAAGAAATCCTCGTGTGTGATCTAATCACCTCCTACCAGGCCCCTCCTCCAATTAAACATGAGATTTGGGTGGAGAAACAAATCCAAATCATATCACCAGTCTTCTCTGTATTTCTTCAATTTGTATGTCAACCTCTCTAGTAAGATTAGGGGAATTTTCATGGACTATATTTTCATGGACTATGTTCTCTATATTGGCCCTTCCCAAATCTCATGTCCTTCTCATTTTGCAAAATACAATGATCACTTCTCAGCAGTCCCCAAGTCTTAACTCATTTCAGCATTAAGCCAAAAGTCCAAGTCCAAAGTCTCATGTGAGACAAGGAAAGTCCCTTCTGCCTATGACACTGAAAAAAGAAAAAAAAAAAAAAAAGTAATTACTTTCAAGATACAATGGGGGTACAGGCACTGGGTAAATGTTCTCATTCCAATTAGGAAAAATTGGCCAAACAAAGCTACAGGCCTCAAAACACAGCAGGGCAGTCATTAAATCTTAAAGCTCCAAAATAATCTCATTTTACTCCATGTCTCATATCTAGGGCAGGCTGATGCAAGGGGTGTGCTACCAAGCCTTGGGCAGCTGTGGCTCTGCAGGGTACAGCTCCCCTCCCCCAGCTGTTTTCACAAGCTGGTGTTGAGTGCCTGTAGCTTTTCTAGGTGCACAGTGCAAGCTGTAAGTGAATCTGTCATTCTGGTGTCTGAAGGATAATGGCCCTCTTCTCACAGCTCCGCTAGTCAGAGCTCCAGTGGAGCCTTTGTGTGGGTGCTACAACCCCACATTTCCCTTCTGTACTTTCATAGCAGAGGTTCTCCATGAGACTTCTGCCCCTGCAGCACACTTATGCCTTGATATCCAGGCATTTCCATTCTCTAAAATCCAGGCAGAGGTTCCTAAACCTCAACTTTTGCCTTCTGCATACTTGCAGGCCCAACATCACATGGAAGCTGCAAAGGCTTTAGGATAGTACCCTTTGAAGCCATGGCCTGAGCTGTACCTTGAACCCTCTTAGTCCCAGATGGAACTGGAGTGACTGGAATGCAGGATACCACGTCCAGAGGCCGCACAGAGTAGTGGATGCCCTGAACCTAGCCCACAAAACCATTTTTCTCTCCTAGGCCTCCTGGTCTGTGATGAGAGGTGCTGCCATGAAAGTCTCTCACGTGCCCTGCAGACATTTTCCCCATTGTCTTGTCTATTAACATTTACCTCCTCTTTACTTATGAAAATTTCTGCAGGCTTAAGTTTCTCCCCAGAAAAATGGGTTTTTATTTTCTACCATATAGCTGGGCTATACATATTCCAAACTTTTATGCTTTGCTTCCCTTTTATATATAAGTTCCAGTTTCCAATAATCTCATTGTTCACACATACGAGTATGTGTACATGCTCAGAACAGCCAGTTCACCTCTTGAATGCTTTGCTGCTTAGAAATTTCTTCTGCCAGATGCCCTAAATCATCTCTCTCAAGTTCAAAGTTCCATAGATCTCTGGGGCAGGGCAAACTGCCACCAATATCTTTGCTAAAGCATAGCAACAGTCACCTTTATTCCAATTTCCTGTAAGTTTCTCATCTCTATCTAAGACCACCTCAGCTTGGACTTCATTGTCCGTATCACTATCAACATTTTGGCCAAAGCCATTCAACAAGTCTCTAGGAGGTGACAAACTTTCCTTTAAGTTTTCTTCTGAGCTCTCCAAACTGTTCCAATCTCTGCCCATTAGCCAGTTACAAAGTCACTTCCACATTACAGATATCTTCACAGCAATTCCCCACTTTCCTGGTAATTTTCTGTATTAGCCCATTCTTACACTGCTATAATGAACTACATGAGAATGGGTAATTTATAAAGAAAAGAGGCTTAATTGACTCAGTTCCACAGGCTTAACACGAAGCATGACTGAGAGGCCGCAGGAAACTTATAATAATGGTGGAACGGGAAGAAAGCACATCTTATCATGGCAAAGCAGGAAAGAGAAAGAGAAGGGGGAAGGACACACACTTTTAAACCATCAGATCTCATTGAGAACTGACTCACTATCATGAGAACAGCAAGGAGGAAATTAACACACATGATCCAATCACCTCCCACCAGGCCCCTCCTCCAATTTGACATGAGGTTTGGTCAGGAACACAAAGCATATCACTGTCTCTCAATTGTACATAGAACAAGTAAACAGGAATCAGGAAGACTAGAGAAGACTTGAAAAACACTATCAAGCGACTTGGTTTAACTGACTTTATAGAAGATACCATAGAACAACAGCAGACTATAAATTATTTCCATGTGTACATAGAATATTTACCAGAGTATGAACCATACAATAAATATCATTACACATAAAAGGATTCAAATCATAAAACATGTTTTCTGATCACAATATGATTAAATTAGAAACAATATTAGAAACAAGAAAAAAATAACAGAAGTATCTCTGGAAAATTCCCAGGTATTTGGAAAATAGATAGAAGTATATAAAAAAACTGAATAGAACTCTTATAAATGACATAAAAACACACTTTTATTCATGAGTAAAAAAGAAAATTACATGGAAATTAGAATCTAGCATTGAAGCAAAATGAAAACAAAACATTGAAATTCTCAGAGTGTACAAAATTGGTAAGCTAGACTTCATCAAAAATGACTTCTGATATTCACAAGGCACTATTACGTAAATAAAAGGCAAATCATAGCCTTGAAGAAAGTGTTTGTATATCATACATCTCATAAAGATCTTGGATCTAGAATATATAAATAACTCTCAAATCTTAGTAATAAGAAAGCAACATTGTTTTTATTAAATGGTAAAATAGTTAACAGACACTTCTCCAAAAATACAGATGGCAAATCGGCACATAGAAATGTGCTTGACATCAATAGTTATGAGCGAAATGCAAATTAAAGCCACTCTCCTATTAGAAAGGCTAAACTTGAAAGCACTGACCACATCAAGTGTTTGTGAGCATGTAGAAAAACTGGAATCCTCATACACTGTTAGTGGGAATGACAAATCATGCAAATATTTTGGAAAACAGTTTAACAGAACCTTAAAATATTAAATATATACTTACCATCAATTGAGCTATTTCATTTCTAGATATCTGCCCCCCTCAACCACAACAATATATGCTTTTTTTTTTTTTTTTTGAGATGGAGTCTCGCTCTGTCGCCCAGGCTGGAGTGCAGTGGCCAGATCTCAGCTCACTGAAAACTCCGCCTCCCGAGTTCACGCCATTCTCCTGCTTCAGCCTCCGGAGTAGCTGGGACTACAGGCGCCCGCCACCTCGCCCGGCTAGTTTTTTGTATTTTTTAGTAGAGACGGGGTTTCACCGTGTTAGCCAGGATGGTCTCGATCTGCTGACCTCGTGATCTGCCCGTCTCGGCCTCCCAAAGTGCTGGGATTACAGGCTTGAGCCACTGCGCCCGGCAACAATATATGTTATACAAAGAATAGAAAACCAATGATTATAGTAGCTTTATTTATAATAGTTTCAAACTCACAACCACCAAATTTCCATCAACATTTGGATAAATAAATAAATTGTGGGATATTCATACAATAAAATATTCTCTTAGCAATAAAAACAAACTATTGATATCCTCAAAAATATGTGTGCACCCACAATGACTATTGAGTGAAAAAAATAAGATCTTTAAAAGGTTTATCCTGGTTATAGAAAATTCTAGAAATAGCAAACTGAGTTTTAGGGACAGAAGGTAGGTTATTGATTACCTTTGGACAGTGGGAGGGTCAGACAGAAATAATTACTGAGTAGCATGTGAAAACTTTTAGAGATAACGGATGTTTGACTATCTTAATAGTGGTAATGTTTTGATGTGTAAATACATATGTCAATACTTAGCAAGCTGCATAGTATATAATTACAGTTTATTGTATGTCAATTATATCTCTTTAATGTTGTTAAAAGAAGTAAATCATCTGTACTTAAAATTTAAATGCAAGAGCATTAATTTATTCACTGTTACTAATGGCAAAAAATAAAAAAATAAAATAACATTGAGTAACCATCAATAGGGAAATATTTAAGAAAATTGTGATTTATGTAACTTGTCATATAGTATGTAGCCCCTAAGTCAATGAGCTCTTCTTAAATGAGAAAAATCAAGATACAGAGATTAATATAAAGTGTGACTTTTTTTAAAAAAATAGAAAAATAAAAAGTAGTCATGACATATTAACACATACATACTTTAAAAAATATTTTTTAGCTAGTGGGGAAGTAACTGGCTAGCCCAACATAACAATAAATCAGAAGAATTAGCTGGAAAAATGTTAAAGTGATTGCTGGCTATGACTCCTGGTGTTTTCAACACAAATAGGTGTATGAAAGTTAATCTATTCATATTTTATTTATTGCTACAATTTTACTTCTGATGTTTCCAAAACAGCTGTATCTGTTTGTATTAGTCTGTCTTCATACTGCTATAAAGAACTGCTTGAGACTGGTAATTTATTTAAAAAGATGTTTAATTGACTCACACTTCTGCATGGCTGGGTTTGCCTCTGGAAACTCATAATAATGGTTGAATGAAAATGGGAAGCAAAGCACCTTCTTCACAAAGTGGCAGGAACGAGAAGTGCAAGCAGAAGAAATGCCAGATGCTTATAAAACCATCAGATCTCATGAAAACTCATTCACTATCATGAAGAACAGCATATAATAAACTGCCTTCATGATCCAACTACCTCTGCCTGCTTCCACCATTGACATGTGGGTATTATGGCAATTACAATTAAAGGTGAAAATTGGAAGGGAACACAGAGCCAAATCGTATTATTCTGTCCTTGGCCACTCCCAAATCTCATGTCTTTTTACGTTTCAAAACTAATCATGCCTTCTCTACAGTTTCCCAAAGTTTTAACTCATTTTAACATTAACTCAAAAGGCCACAGTCCAAAGTCTCATCTGAGACAAGGGAAGTCCCTTCTGCCTATGAGCTTATAAAATCCAAAGCAAGTCAGTTACTTCCTATATACAATGGGGTACAGGCTTTAGATACATAGTCCCACTCCAAATGAGATAAATTGACCAAAACAAAGGGGCTACAAGCCTCATGCAAGTCCAAAATACAATAAAGCAGTCATTCAGTCTTAAAAGTTCCAAAATGACCTCATTTGACTACATGTCTCACATCCAAGTACACTGATGCACGAGGTGGGATAGCACCGCCTTGGGCAGCTCTGCCCCTGTGGCTTTGCAGTATACAGCTCCTCTCCTGGCTGCTTTCATGAGGTGTCCTTGAGTGTCCATGACTTTTCTAGGTGTACTATGAAAGCTGTTGGTGGATCTACCATTCTGGGGTCTGGAGGTTGGTGGCCTTCTTATAGCTCCACTAGTCAGCGCCCCAGTGAGGACTCTGCACTGCCCTAGCAGAAGTTCTCCATGGAGGGCTCTGCCTCTGTAGTACTCTTCAGTCTGGACATCCACGAGTTTCCATACATCCTCGGAAATCTAGGTGGAGGTTCTCAAATTTCAATTCCTGACATCTGTGTATCTGCAGGCCCAAAACCACATGTAAGCCACCATGGCTTGGGGCTTTCACCCTCTAAAGCAATGGCCTGAGCTGTATGTTGGCCAATTTTAGACACAGCTGGGATGCGGGGCACCAAGTTCAGAGACTGCACAAAGCAGCAAGTCCCTGGGCCTGGCCCACAAAATTATTTTTTTCTTCTCTCCTAGTCCTTCAGGCCTGTGATTGGAGGGCTTGCAGTGAAGACATCTGACATGCACTGAAGACATATTTTCCATTGTCTTGGTGACTAATATTTGTCTCCTTGTTACTTATGCAAATTTCTGCAGCAGGCTTGAATTTCCCCCCAGAAAATGAGATTTTTCTTTTCTATTGCATCATTAGGCTGCAAATTTTCTGAACTCTTATGCTCTACTTCCCTTTTAAATGTAAGTTCCATTTTCAAACCGTATCTTTGTGAATGCATACAGCTGAATGGTTTTAAGAGCACCTGATTCACTTCTTGAACATTTTGCTGCATAGAAATTTCTTCCACCAGATATTCTTAATCATCTCTCTAATGTTCAAAGCTTCACAGATCTCTAGGACAGGGGCAAAATGCCACCATTCTCTTTGCTAAAGCATATGTAGCAATAGTTACCTTTATTTCAGTTCACAACAAGTTCCTTATCTCTATCAGAGAGCATCTCAGCCTAAACTTTATTGTCCATATCACTATCAGCATTTTGGTCAAAGCCATTCAACAAATCTCCAGGAATTTCCAAACTTTACCACATCTTCATGTCTTCTTCTGAACCCTGCAAACGGTTCCAACCTCTGCCCATTAGCCAGTTCCAAAGTTGCTTCCACATTTTCAGATATCTCTATAGCAGTGCCTTACTCTCCTGGTACCAATTTTCTATTTTAGTCCAGTTTCACACTGTTATAAAGAACTGCCCAAGACTGGGTAATTTATAAGGACAGAGATATAATTAACTCACAGTTCCACATGGCTGGAGAGGACCCAGGAAACTTAGTCATGGTGGAAGGCAAAGGGGAAGCAAGTGCCTTCTTCGCAAGGCAGCAGGAGGCAAAATGCAAGGAGGGGAATTGCCATATGCTTATAAAAAATCAGATCTCATGAGAACTCACTTACTATGATGAGAAAAGCATGAGGAAAACTTCCCCCATGATCCAATTACCTTCACCTGGTCCTGCCCTTGACACATAGGGATTATAATTTGAGGTGAGATTTGGGTGGGGAACACAGAGCCAAACAATATCACTGTCCTATATATAGAGTTTACTCAAAGCATGTAACCATGTCTTATAAATGTCTGGTCTACACACTCCTATTAGGTCTCATCCTGACAGTCTCATCTCATTTATAATCTGTAGCATTTCCTGATTTATGAGAAAAGCTGCTGCCATCAGTAGCTTCTTGTCTTTGCTTCTTTTGAACTTCAGTGTTTTCCCATCACCACATTCAACTTTTTTTCTCACACTCCTACAACATGTCACATACATAGTAGACTCTAGAACACATTCCATCCCTTCTGCCTAGTGATTTCATTATTCTATGAATGGACACTTCTATGTTCTAAGTATTTGTTTTTAAACAAATAATTGTTCTATTCAAAATCAAATTATTGAGGACCCATGAAAGACAGAAAATGAAAATGTTGCAATGTGGTATTAAAACACAAATTTACTTGACATTAATATTTTAAATAGCACCTGTAAATTCACCAACAGAAAAAGTCTCTGATATTGTCCTTCATTATTTTTCACGTGTCATTTTAAGTAGAGAAAGATGATGTTCACAATAAAAAAATAAGGAGAACTATTTTACCTTTGGTTACAAAATGTATACTTCAAATTATATTTTGTTAATTTTAAACTTCTGGCACAATTTACCTTTGTTTCCAATGATAGATTTGACTAGTTAAAATCAATAATAAAACTCAAATTTAGAACCTTCCTGAGTCATTGAATCAAAGGGATTAATTGCCGTACTCTGAAATATACTAGGTTATCCAAGGAATTAAAACACCTCTAGAAAAAAAAAAAAAAAAACACAAATAAATGGTAGCTCAAAGGAAGACATACAGATTCTCAAGTCTTTCAATTAGTAATCTTTCTATGGAAATTTTAACCGTATTTTATTGGGGAGGCAAAAGTTACACACAAATTTTTGAGTGTATAGGGAAGTCAGTGCCCTGAAACCCCAAGTTATTCAAGGGTCAACTGATATATACTGTATATTCAACTGTATATATATCTATATACACACACACACATACACACACACACATACACACACAGTTGAATATGCTCTCTATTTTTTTTTCTCTTTTTTATACTTCCCCGCCATTTAACTCTCCCATCAAACCCTTCTGCCCCTTTTCCTTACCTGATAACCATTCTATAACTTCTCAACTACCATGGAACTTTCAGTATATTTCAAAACATCTCCAGACATAGAGAAAAGGTATTTTAAAGCATTATCCAAACAAGATTGTTATAAATTTGTTTTGTCAACTGTTCTTAGAAATATCACATTAATATTGATTGACAGAAATTTAGGGGCCAGTGAAGAGCCCTGTGGAGTTCTCTTAAATTCCTCACTGTATGTTACTAACAATTCAGCTTATGTAAGATCAGACATGAACCAAGCAAGAGTGTCAAAAATATTGACAAATTTTTAGATGTGGTGTTTTTAAAAATGTAATCATGTCATAAAATTGTGCTTATACCACATCATTTTTTTAAAAAGAAACAATAAAGGCTTATGTGGTAGCACAAAATGATTGGTATGCAACTTATCCTTATCCAAATTAATTCCAAATATAAATGTTCAAGCAACTTATACTCAATTTTTTTTTGAGATGGAGTTTCACTCTTGTTGTTGCCCAGGCTGGAGTGCAATGGCACAATCTCAGCTCACTGCAGCCTCCAAATCCTGGGTTCAAGCAATGCTACTGCCTCAGCCTCCTGAGTAGCTGGGATTGCAGGCTCTCGCCACCATGTCCAGGTAATTTATTAATTAATTTATTTATTTTTGGTATTTTCAGTAGATACAGAGTTTTGTCATGTAGGCCAGGCTGGTCTCGAACTCCTGTCCTCAGGTGATCCACTGGTATCAGCCTCCAAAAGAGCTAGGATTATAGGTGTGAGCCACCGCAATCCACCTCAAAATTTTTTATGTTGAAAAAAATGATAAGAGACAGAATTTTAAACTCTCACTTATATTTGTACTTCTGAAAACAAAGGATCTGAAGTGTTACTGTGTAATTTTATAATTACATTTTGTTTTCCCTAATTCATACAATTCACTGCTCATATTAATTTTTTAAGAAATTGGAAACAAAAGCTATTATTATTAGCCAATAATCAGTTGTAACTATTCTAATCACATTAAGTTTTTCTTTATTTTCAAGAAAGCTATAGAAGTTAAATTTTACATGCTGTTTTAATTCTGGAAAATTTCACACAATTTTGTCAGACAAACAAACAATTTCACAAAATGTTGCTTGTATACCTGCCTCATGGAGAAATGCCAGTATCCTTTGCAAATCTGAGAGAAGATTTTCAAATAATTCTTATAACTTTCTCAATATCAAGCGTTGTTAGTCAGCTGCAGAAGTGTTCTTCAGTCTACCCTACAATGATAAATGGCAAAGTGATGGTGCATACAATGGCAGAATGATCAGTAGCCTGAAGATGTAGAGGAATGTAGTAGGTCATCATTTCCATTTTTATTAGAATTCTTCTTTTCCCCAGAGCATCATTCCTTTCAGCATTAGCCAAGTTGCTTTTGCACTCGAAGTCCTTGTGCAGATATAATTTCCATGTCACACAGTGCTCCTTTTGTGAACAAAATTTAATCCAGTAGTATTTTTAAAGTGCTTTCACACTTATTTTTCCCAAAATGATCATATATTGTGACCAGAATATAAAAACATTTTTTATTGAAAATGTATAAAGCATTATGAGTCACACTCAAATCGATTGAAACAATTATGTACCTTGTAAAACACGTTGAATGTCAGCTCATGATTCCTATTCTATCCTATTTGGTTTTTTAAAATTATTTACTTATTTATGGTTTGTTCATTCATTTGTTCATTCATTCATTCATTGGATGTAAAGCATCTAAAATTAAGTATTTTGAAAATGAGAAATTAATATCTGACATGTAATGAATAGAAATTAAGCAAATGACCATTTTTTCCCATTTATTACATTATTTTCTCCTAAAAACCAGTCTTACGTTAGCTCTGATCTTGCCATGAACAATGAACTCAAATCAAGAGACCTGGTTTCTAAGTCACGGTTTTCACCTCTTCTATGTGAAATTAAGATGTCGTTTCACTGGGGTGCTCCTATAATTCCCGAACTGGTCCTAAAATGTATAAGAAATTATGAACATTTTATGAGACTAGGGACCATTTTTCTAGCATTGACCTACTGCATGTAATCTAGGGGTGAATGCAGTTTTGTTTTGCTTAATTATTTTAGCATGACTGAAAATAATCAGAGTCATTGCAAGTGGATTTAAATATTAGCTCCATGATTTGTAGATAAATGAAATTTTGCAATTTGTTTTACTTTGTATTTCTTCTTCTACAAAATGTGCATTTATAAGATCTAAATGTTGAAAGAATTAAATATAATATCTGAATGTTGAAAGAATTAAATAAGATTATGTATGTAAAGTGTCAACATATTTTGAATTCCCAGGGAATCCATTGAATAGTTATTTTCACAGCCACTCAAAGTGCCTCATCTATAAAACTAACTAAAATTGCCTCTCAGGAGTGAGAACTGAATATGATTGTGTATATATAGATGACACATAGACTAAACATTGCTAGATGGCTATTGATAATTGTTATTCTAAGAAATATCAGTGTGGTCTGAATAATAAAACAGTCAACTTCATTTTAACTTTTATGTGTAGAAATTTTATGCATACCAAATAGGAAAATTGCCTATATTTGATAGCTTTTTATGTGAATTAGACAACTAATATCAATAATACTATAACTATACCATTTGTTGAGAATTGTCATTTAATCTAATTTCTAGGCTTATAAATATTAGACACCAATACCATTAGATTAAAATTATTCTTAAATAACATTTGACTGTTTGGGGGTTACTGCTTTCAGTATATAAATGAATTGTTCTCTTGATGCTTAAAGTTCAAATTTTCATGTCCTTTTCTGTGTTAAATTAGTTTATAATAATACATTTAGCAGAAACATTTTGACAGTTGTTTCTTTATTAACATACACTCTCTTCATACCTTCATCAATCCAAGGAATTAGAGTATTACCCTCCAAGTCGATAACGCAGGATAGGCAACACCATTTCTTGCTAAAATAATGTTCTTAGGGTGCCTAGTAAGGCACATCCTTATGAGTAAAGTCAATAAATAGCAAGGTATTTTTGGCAATTATGTGCTTAAATTGTCTCAGTAGCATTCGTGTTGTACTTGCCTTAAACTGCTTTCTACTTTATATTGACTAGTGTCATAGTCTATTCAGAGAGACCAAATGGAAATAATTAGAAATAACTCTACTCAGGAAAATAGTAAATAAAAAACAATACAGCATTCCTTGAAGGATTGCAGAAATTAGTGCCACCATTAAAAACTTCCAGTATGTAAGTGTGGTGATTCCTGCTACATCCCCAATCTACTCTCCTATTTGGCCTGTAGAGAGAAAGACAGTAAATTATCATAAGTTTAACTAAGTGGTGACTCCACTTGTAGCTGCTCTACCAGATGTGTTTTCATTGCTTGAGCATATTCGTGCATCCTCTGATACCTGGTATGCAGCTATTGATCTGGCAAATGCCTTTTTCTACATACTTGTTTATAAGGCTTCATACTTGTTTGCAAGCAATTTGCTTTTCGCCATTAAGGTCAGAAATAAACTTTCACTATCCTACTTCAGTGGTTATATCAACTCTTCAACTGTGTCATAATTTGGTTTGCAGAGATTACCTTTCTCTTCCACAAGACAATACACTGGTCCATTACACTGGTAACATTATACTGCTAGGGTCTGCTGAGCAAGAAGTAGCAAACACTCTAGACTTATTTTTAAGACACTTGCATGTCAGAGGGTGGAAAATAAAGCCAACTAAAATTCAGAGACTTTCAACCTCAGTGACGTTTCTAGGGGTCCAGAGACATAGGGCATGATAAGATATGCCTTTTCGGGTGAAGGATAAGTTGTTGCATCTCACTCCTCCAGCAACCAACAAAGAAGCACAGTGCCTGGTAAGCTTATTTGGATTGTGGAGGCAACATATTTTACATTTGGGTGTGTTACACTAGCCTATTTTTCATATGACCCCAAAAGCTGACAGTTGTGAGTGGGTCACAGAATAAGAGAGGGCTCTGTAACATGTCAAGGCTTCTGTGCAAACGGTTCTGCCACCTAGGGCATATGATCCAAAAGATCCAACGTTTCTTAAAGTTCAGTTTTCAGACAAGCATGCTGTAAGAAGCCTTCGGCAGGCCCTTGTATGTAGATCACAGCTGAGGACTTTAGAATTTTGGAGCAAGTTTCTCATGCCATCATCCGTAAATAAGACTCTCCTTTTTAGAGTTAGCTCTTGATCTGCTACTGGACCTTAGTAGAAACTAAATACATGGACACCAAGTCAATATGTGATCTGAGCTGCCTATCAAAATTCAGTGTTATCTGACCCACGAAACCATACATGTTGGGGGCATGGACATAAAAACTCCATTATCAAGTGGAAGTGTTTTATATATATATGATCGGGCTAGAACAAGCCCTGAAGGCACAAGTTAGTTACATGAACCAGGGGTCCAAATGTTCATCGTTTCCACTCTTGCTGCATTGCCTTCTCTCTCCCAGTCTGAACCTATGGCCTTATAAGGATTATCCTACAATCAGTTGACAGAAGAAGAGAATAATAGTGTTTTACAGCTGTCACTTTAAAATGCTTTTAGATGTCTTCTCTCCTTCTTTCATTTGAGATAATTTCTATTCTATGACTTCAAGATCACATATCTATTCTTTGACAATGCGTAACGAGCTCTCGATGATATAAGCACATTTTTCATCATGAACACTGTAAGTTTTACATACAGAAATTCATTTTGGGTCTCTATATATTTGAAGTTTTTATTTAATATGTATAATCTTCCTCTAGCTTATTAAACATATTGTTGTCTACTGTCATTTTTGGGTCTGATTCAATTGATCTTGTTTCACCTCAGTATATGCCATATTTATGTGCTTCATTGCTTGACGTAATTTTTCATTTGATGTCAGATATTGAAAATTTTACTCTGTCGTGTGCTGGATATTTTTGCATTCTACAAACATTTTGAGCTTTGATCTATGCCACAGTTAAATTACTTGCAAGCAAGTTTCTTATGTTGATGTCTTCTTCTTGAGTTTTATTATGTAGGGACAGAGCAACATTTACTTTAGGGCTAAATTGTCAGCTCCTATTCTAAACACTTTGTGCAATACCCCTAAGAATTATAAGGGTTTTCATGCTCACTTGTGGGAAAAAAAATTATTTCTTTTCTTTTGTAATTTTGGTGCATTTTTCCCCACAGATCTTTTGGATGGCTCATCGTCTCTTTTTCTATTTTCTCCTCCTCTTTTTTATTCTCTCTTTATTTTTCTCCCTCTCACTTCTTTCCTGTTTCCTGTTTTATATTTCCACCCTGTGAACTGCAGCTTCCTCTTAGACTTCAGACTGTTGATTTTATTTGCTCATTTCAGGAACAAATCTGGGCTCCATTTCCTCCCTCCTGCATCACAACTTGGATATTTTCTCTAGCAGATAAACTGAGTTAATTGTAGGATTTGGCTCTCTTGTTTTCCATATCTCAGGGATCATTGCCTTATTGCCTGATGTTGTTTTATTGCCAACATCTTGAAAATGGTTGACATACTTTGTGGTTTTGTTTACTGCTTTTAGAGCAGAAGAGAGCTGCATTTCCCATTACTCCATTTTAGTCACATGAGTTTAGCATGGTTTGTAAAGTTTATGATAAAAATTGTGTGGTAAATTCAAAAATTTCGGTATCACATTTCATTATGCAGTCTGAAATCATTCTTCTGGTATTTAGAGATGAATAGATTTAAAGAATCCATGAGTTATCTTTATGGGGAACAGTGTTTTTTTTAATTTTGGCTAAACAAATTTTTTTTCTTAAAGAAAATGGAAATTTCTACTTAGATGCTCTCCTTTTAGAATAAAATTATTTTTAAATGGTTCAGTTACGCTTTTAAGTTTCACACTGTGACCATAAACAAAAATTTAAAATGTCAAACTGTCTCCATTCTTATATGCCCATTTTTTTTTTTTCTATTCTACTTATCTGTATTTACTTTGTATCAGCATTAGTAGTACTCAGGTTCTATCAAGTATGAACCAATTGAATAACAGTAATCAATATAATATAAATACATCCTAAATGTAATAAAGCATGCTTTAGAAAAAAAAAATTCTTATGAACGGGTTTCATTGAAAGTAGGTCATTTTTTTTCTTTGCCAGATAGTACATTTTTCAACATTTGTAAAGCTTGTTCTGCTGGCAGTTAATTCATGGCCCCAAAATACAGAATATAAATTACTGTTCTTGTTGCATGGAGCAGAGAAACATCTGCTGGTTATTAACATAACATTTGAATCTGACAGAATTTAGTTCTGGTTTATAAAGTTTATTATAAAAATTGTGTGTGGTTAATTCAGAAGCTTTAGTGTTACTTTTTATTGTGGTGTCTAAAATTATTCTTCTGAAAGTTATGTATTTTTTCTTTTACAATTTTAAAAGTTTTTATTTATTTTTTTCTTTTCTTTTGAGACAAGGTTTCACTCTGTCACCCAGACTGGAGTGCAGTGATGCATTCATGGCTCACTGCAGTCTCAACCTCCATGGCTCAGGCACCCCTCCCACCTCAGTCTTCCTAGTAGCTGAGGACACAAGTGTCTCCCCATGTTGCCCAGGTTGGTCTCAGAGCCTCAGATTTCTGGGCTCAATCAATCTTCCTGCTTCTGCCTCTCAAAGTGCTGGGATTATAGGTGGGAGCCACCATGCCCAGCAAAAAGTTTCTTTTTTGAATAATTTTTGACATTTAAAATAAGGTTATTAAAACCACAAGCTATACACCTGTGAGGTCGATTTGGTATTTAATTTATTTTAGTTGTTATTTATATATTTATATCATTATCTTTGCTGATGAGTTGTAAGATGACTTAATTTTGCTCGTTTGCAAAACTCTCAGGACTTCCCAAGGAGAGTTCTTCTTAGGGAATTCCATCTTCTATTATTGTTGTCCCTGTTGTATCTTATATTCCTGATACTAAGTACCTCCATATAAGCATGGCCTCCTTTATCTACAGCAGGAAAAATAGAAGGAAAATACTAATATGAATCTTTGTCTTTTAGAAAATCTTTTCTTTATGAAACCTGTTGACAGGATGACCAGTTGTAAGACGTCAACAGTAAAAGTCAAAGACAAAAACCTCACGAATATTTCATAGACATACTATTGTCTTCTATTACTACTAATTTGAACTCTGTTCTAGGTACAATACGCAATCAATGATAACATTTAAGGATATTATCAACAGAGGCAGGAGAGAACAATTTGTGTTTTCACTCAAGGGTTCTATCTGGCATTCTTAACATTTTTCTTGAGGATTTGCCCCTAATATACTAGAAATATGCAAATACTATGATCATTTAAGAAATACATGAGTGTTTTCAATATTCTGGAGCCATACTCATATTCATACTCATGTTCATAAATGACCTTCTATAATGTTTATCTGCTATTAATCTAAAAAAATACACTTATCTGTTATAAGTTGTTGCTAGAAAGGGAAAACATAAATAATCACTTTATTATTTGACAATAAGATAATTGCAATTGAAGCTGAAATGCATTGAATGTTTTTAAAGATACATATCTCAAGATTTAGGTGATTTTTTAAAAATGAGTCCTCTCGGCTAAAATTACAAGTCATAAAATCATATAATCAAGGGAAGCAAAGTTTTAAAAAAAGCCCAAGATTCACTTTAAATCAATGTATCTTTTAAACGAGACACCCAGGAAAAGTTATCTCAATTCTATTTCAAGGTTTTCTAATTTGAGTCCCTTCATATTGCATATTATGCTTCTTCTTCCATTTATTAGCCAACTTACGAAAGTTTAGATCACCCTCTTTGTCACATTTTCAAACAACCATTGTCAATTTCTGTTTCTGAAAAAAATGAATTAGATGGACATAATCTATTCCTTCTACTAAGTGCAATTAAAATTCTTGTACATTACATGTAAAACCAATGTAAGAAGTGTCTCAAAAGTGGAAAGAAAAATGCAGACCAGTTAAGGAAATCGGGACCTGAGGAATCATGATGGCGCTGAGTTTCCGGGGTTTTGTTTTTGCTTCATTTTTCTACAACGTGTAGTTGAAGCCGCTGATGAATCAGAATAGCTAATGGACACAGATAATAAAAGTCCTACCAGGACAAAGAAAGTAATCAGGAAAAGACAATAAACTTTTGTATGATAATTGTTTTAATCTAGTCCAATACTGCATGGAAAACTGGGTGTCAGACACAATGAAACAATCAAAGACTGAATAGTGATCTAGATCTCTACCCTGTCAATGCTGTGGAGAGGTGGCCCAATACTCTGCTTTTACTATCAAATAAGACAATCGAGGTGCCAGAATTTTCCACCCTGAGTGCAAGTAATGTTGTGCTTCCTTTCTGGGAATCAGCGGAGACCACAAAAGGAACCTGGGGCCCCACTTTCACTAGCAGTAAGGTGTGCTCCTTCCCCTTACTTCTTGGGTAGTGTAAGGGGATGCCTAGTGAAGAGTCAGGATTTTCACAATTGCCCATCGGTAATGAGGCCATTCTCACTGTAGTGCCAAAGAAATCCATGTGGGAACTAAAAATTCCCACTCCTGCAATGTGGCAACAAGGACCTCCTCACTGGGGTGCTGATGAAAGTAGAGTGAAAAATCTGCATCTGTTTGATAGTAATAAGGTAGAGTTCCCCTTTCTCTTGCTGTAACAGTGTTAGAAAACGCCCGTTTATAAAAGCTTCAATTTATAAAAGCTTCATTAAAATACAATCTTATAACAAAATATAAAATGTCAATTTTCAATAAAATTCATTATATCAAGAAATAAGAAAATCTCAAAATGAAAAAATCAATAGGTTCCAACAAAAGATGACCAATTTTTGTTTTATGTAATCAAGATTTTAAGACAGCTATAATAAGAAAGCTCCAAGAAACACTTTAAAACATGCTTGAAACAAATGAAAAAAGCCGCAACAATAAAATGGGAAATCACAATAAAGAAATGGAAGCTATAAAGAAGAACCAAAAGAAGAATGTTGGTACTGAGCAATGCAATAAACAAAATAGAAACCTTTTTGAATGGGATCAACAGCAGAATGGAGAAGATAGAGGAACGAATCCATGAACAGGAAAATAAGACAATATAAATTACCTAATCTTAACAAAAGATTTAAACTAGACTGAAATAAATAATAACGGAGACTCAAGGATCCATAGGGCAATAATTAGAATGTAACATTCTAACTTTTTCTCTGTGAAAGCCCCTGATATGATAATGAAAAGACAAACTACAGATTGGAGTAAAATATTGTAAGCCACATACCTGATAATGGACTAATATCTGGAAAATATTAAAAACCTCTCCAAAAACAGTAGGGAAAAAAAAAAAAAAAACCTACTTAGGACAATTAGGAAATGAGCAAAAGACATGAAGAGACATTTTGTCAAAGATGCCTGACACATCTGTAGATGGCAAATAAGCACATGAAAGGTGTTCAGAATTGTTAGCTATTAGGAACATCCAAATTAAAAACCTGTTAGAATTGCTAAAATAAAAAATAGTGACACCACCAAATGCTAATAAGAATGCAGAGAAAATGGATCATTCAGACATTGCTGATGGGAATGTAAAATGGTGCAGCCACTCTGGAAAGAAGTTGAGCAGTTTCTTAAAAACAAACTTGTAAACATATAAACCAACAAAAACCATGAAGTTACCGTACAACCCAGCTACTGCACTCTTGGGTCTTTATCCTAGAGAAATTAAGACTTAAGTTCACAGAAAAACCTGTACATGCATTTTTGTAGCAGCTTTATTTGAAGTAGCCCAAAACTAGAAGTAACCAGTTTGTCCTTCAACAGGTGGATGATTGATCAAACCGTGTTGTCTCCAAAACGTGAAATACTACTACGCGCAAAAAAAAAAAAAAAAAAAAAAAAAAAATCAAGCCATTGGCATGCACAATAACTATGATAAATCTCCAGATAATCATGCCTGTGAAAAAAAATGCTAAAAGTTTATATACTATTATAATTCCAATTATATACCATTCTTGAAATAGCAAAATTATGGATATGAATTACAGAATATTGATTACTAAAGATTGAGAGGGTGGTATGAGTGAGAGAGAAGAGGGTGTAGTTTAGAGGGCAAGATGAGAGATTCTTATGATAATGAAAATTTTCTGTATTTGACCATATCAACCTCACTATCAGGTTGTGATGCTATACTGTAGTTTTATAAGATGATAGCACTGGAAAAACTGGGTAAAGATACACAGAATCTCTCCATATTATTTCTCACAACTGCAAGTTAATCTCTCTCTCTCTCTCTGTGTGTGTGTCTTTCTCTCTATCCATCTATATATATGTATATATGTAGATGTATTTGTTTGTAAATTTTTGTATGTATTTCATATATATGAAAATGTTTGAATTGAAAAAAGAGATACACACATTGATCATTGTTCAAATGCTAATGTGAATATCTGTTTCTGCTTTTCATTGACTTCAAAATATATACAATAAAAATATCTTTTCTCTCTCTGTTTTTTGTTTTCTCTTATAAAAGGAGTTATCCATTTTGAGTTTTTGCAGTATACTTGAAGAAAAATGTTTACTATAAAGAGTTACTTACTTTTTCAGCAGACAACAAATATGAAATATTTTGTTGAACCTGTGCCTTCAGATTTAGTAAAGAAGAACCAGTATTTAGCACTATTTGAATCCAGATAGTTTTACTCTAAATCTCAAACTCTTAAGTATATGGTTTATACCTTCACTCAATCATCATTTGTATTTTGACAAACTTACAAAATATATATCTACTCTAGAACTATTTATTGAGTTTCAAACACATAAAACAGCTTCCTAATGAATATAAAGTAGCTACCAAACTCTTAGATGTTAAAGCTGGACTCATCAGAGTATCAGAGCGGACTCAAATATCAGACTGGGTTTATATCCCTGCTCTATCAGTTACTAGCTGTGTAACTTTACACAGAAGGAAATTGTTATATAAATATAACAATTTTATATAATTTTATATAAATATAACAATTTCCTTCTGTGTAAAAAAAGTGAAAAATTACTACTATTATATAGGACTTTTTTGTGGGAGTAGACTTAATATATGTTAAGTACAAAGTGCCTGATGCATAATGCTATATAAGTGTGAATTATTTTCGATAGTGTATTATCATTATTAAGAGAAGTAGCTATATAATTATTTATTATATCCCCGTTTCCTCCCTGTACTCTGCTTTCATTATTTCTGAAGTCAGGGAGTGAAATGATCCTTCATTTAGTGTCCAAGTAAATCTTGAGCATTAATCTTTGTATGTTCACATTGTGGCATGTAATCAATCTTTAAATATTGTTTTTATTTTCTTCTTAATATATCTGGAAGGTGTTCTCTTCTTTAAATCGTATAATGTTAGCACCATTAGGTTTCAGACAATAGGAATTAATATTTGTTCACTAAATATTGCACATATTTCAAATTAGCAGGAGGGTCTGAAATCAGTCTTAGGAATTTAAGAAAATAGATCAATTTTAGGGCATTGAGTGATAGAACCTTCTCAACAGTATCCTGGGGTAACTACCTCCAGAATGAATGAATGAACTCCACTATGCACCCGTTCTAATGTAGACAAAATGCCTTTAGGAGTTGGCCAGTTCCCCGGAGATATGATATCAGTGGCTCAAATGTGGTTGTATTTATTTACAAATTAAGTACTCGGCATCCTTGATAAAGATTGTGTGTGTATGTGTATGTTTATTTTGCTTTCATTTTTGATACTAGATAGAGACATCTATAACTCTGTGGACAGTGTTTACAATCCCAATCCGAAAACTCTATGGTGGTTAAGAAAGGTGTTCAATTGGTATCCAGTGAATGGGCCTTCCTCATCTTCAGATTGGGAAGACTTTTTCTGTAATATTTGTACTGGGTGAAACTTTCTCTTACTCAGGGCCCTTTCTGTGAGGTTATTTTGCTTACTGCTTTTCAAAAACTCCCTGTTACCCATATACCAAATATGATTCCTTATCTGGTCAGTGACTGTAAGTCTGAACAGATAACAAACTTAGACAAACTGGATCTTTCAAATCTACCCACTGAGAGGGTTTTACTTTTCCAGTGCCCTCTATGACCACTTTCACTTGAGACTATAACACCAATAAAATACTCTCTGCTTTTCATCTAGTAAAGACTAGAGGTGGAAGTTCTTATATATGAAAATGGGATGGAGTTGTCTCAATGGCTGTCTGGGAAAGTTTTCATGCTTTACTTGCATACACATGAGTCATCAAGGACGGCACTTCTTTCTTCACTTTTAGTGCTCTTTTAACACATATTCCGCAACACTGGATTGTCAATGCATATTGATCATAATAATCCACTATTCTTTATTAAATCTGTTTATTTGCAAAGAATACAGGGTGCCTTCCTGCTTTAGCAAAGGAATCTCATTAATACAGTATATCAGCATGCCATCTTGTGAGATCGTGAACTTCTCAGTGTTGATATGATTAAGTTGAGACACTGAGCAAGACAATTAATATTGATAAAGATACTTTAGCAAGAGTATACTATTATGTTTTCTAGATAAAATGTCCTTTACATATTTTCTCTTCAAAAAATGGAGTAAAAGCATTCCTTAATGTGGCATCCATACTTGTTTATTCCAATTAAGGACCAAGTCTGCCATAACAGCTTAAATTTGAAATACTTAAACTTCTTCACTTTCATTACCACACTTCAAATTTCATGCTTTTTCTGATATAGATAACTTAGAAAATAAATCAGGATTTGATGAAAATCATAACAAATGTATATTTCAAGTATTTGATGGCATGAACAACCAATTGAAAATCAAGTTTGCAATAACAGTTTAAATTTGAAATAATACTTGATTAAACTTCTTAAAATTTATTATCATACTTCAAATTTTATCCTTTTTCTAATATAGATAAATTAAAACATAAATCAGGATTTGATAAAAATCTCAACAAAGGTATATTTCATGTATGTAATGGTCTGAACAACCTGCATGGTGAACTTCAAGGATATATAATACTGAAGGAATTTGACACTTTCTAGTAGCTTTCCCTAAGAGGAAGTAAGGTAACAAGGGAGCCAAGAAATGCTTCAGAGTTCTAACTCGAAGAACATAGAGCTGTGCATAGACAACTATAACCAAAGAACTCAGCATTTATAGGAAGAAAATAGGCACAGAGGAAACGACAGACAACTGGGGATATTTAATCAGAGAAAGCAGAGAAGAAAGGCAGAAGTAATATCAAACGTGATTTGATTGGGGATGCACATAAATAACCAAATTTCAAGTACTTTGCAGTCTAAGGAAACATCTTCATTCTAAGAGCAATTATGTAGCAAAGAAAAGGTGTTAAGCACAAAAAGTTTTAAAACTAATATAATCAGTACGTGCTTTCATTTAATTACATGTTATTCATGTCACAGTTTAGTTGCTACTGCCTCCTTACAAACTTCTAGTCCTTGTTACAAATGCACACAAAACATTATTATTTGATCCCATTATTTACATTAAAAGCACAGGCTGTTTAATCTTTCATAGTATTTATTAATCAGTATTATAATTGTTTACCTTTTTAAATGTATTCTAGACCATAGTTTCTTTGAAAATATAAATTATGTCTTTCACATAGCATAGTTCATAGTAAGAACTCAATACATTCTTGTCAAATAAATGCTTAAAAGTCAAGTATGCTGTTCATTGTAGTCATATATTCTGTCAGTTATTGTCTCCTGTTAGTGAGCCCCTGTATTGCAGCATATGTTCTAATATCTGATGTCTCACATCTCTCTACCAATCTAATGGCAGCAATTTCCTGCAACTTTATCAGACTGTAAGCATTTCATTTGTAAGTGAAAATTATAAAATAAAAATTAGTGCAAATATAATTTCTAAATCTCTGTGGTTTGATTCAAAAGAGAAACTGATCATAACAATATATCTTCAAATGATACACTCTATAATATGTCTTCATTATAATCTAGTCAACAAATGTTACTGGTTTCCAGTTTAGCAGTGTGTTGTATAAAGTTCTTACTTTGCTTTCTCACTAAAGTTAAAAGAGAAAATAAACAGTTGGAAAGTGAGGTCAAACATTTCGTTATAGATGAAAAAAATTAGTCAAGCTAAGAAGATAAGTGTCATGCTGTGTTTTTACTTTATTTTCTCTAATTTGTTTTTTGAAATGGGTCATATTTTTATTTCAGCTCTTTGTAAAATAACTGCAATTATACTTTACTATGTTCTATAGCTACCATAAAATTAGGTAAATTAAGAAACAATTTTCACTATTGCTTATTTTGAGTTATTTATCCACCCATCTTTCATTTTAACTGGTGCATTTTATTTTTTTATAAAAGCAATATTACCTAATTTAAGATAACAAGTATATCAATTTTAATTTGTTTTATTTTCATGTTTACTCTTGTCCAATGTACTCCAAAAACAAAACCTAAATGTGATTTACTTATAGTTTAATAAAGTATGCTTTATTTTCATATTGGATAACAAGGATTAAAGACTATATAATTTCAAAATAATGCAGACTTGAAAGACTAGTAGACCCAAAGTAAAATCCCAGTTCCTGGTCAAAGTCAGACAGCTTATTAATTTCAAGTATATAGTCTAGTTTGTCCTAGCTCTACCCCACTTCATGGTTAGCTTTCCTTCCTGACTGTCTGCTCACTATACAAAAAATTCCACTATAAACAAAGTTTAACTATAACTGTCAATGAAACAGACATTGGTCTACTACCAGTTGCTGATAGAACAGTTTAATATATATTTCTCCATTAGCTTCTGCAGTTGCATAATGTCTGAACTTTACAACAAAAAACTTATTTTATGTCAATATTTACATCAGTGAATCACTTATTTTATAATTTATGTTGCTTCCATTTCTCTGATAAAACACTAACTGATACATAGCTAAGGTATATGACCATTTTTCACTCAATACATATATGTATGTTTAAATATAAGATACAAATACATAGTAGCAACACAACCAAAAATGTCCCTGAGAATTTTAATCAATCATCATATCTGAGCATTATCAATGGAACAATACTGAATGTAGATGCAATTTACAAAATGCTATCATAAGCATATTTTGCATAATAATTGTCAAATAAAGTTCAGATTAGAAGTATTCATCTAAGTTAAACACATAAGAAAAATCAGTAAATTTAATGAAGTTAATTAAATTTACAGTGGTAAAATTGACTCTAATTGAGTAATGAATTGAGCAATAAAATATATTACCATATCTTATAAGAAAACATTGTAATTGCAGAATCACTTATGGAGTAGAAATAGCGAACATTTCAAAATTTGGATGGTTCATTATTATTTATCCAGAATCCAGCTCCTGCACCTACACAAATGCAAAAAATACCTTTAGATTTTTTTAAGACATGAAAACGTCCCAATATTGTAAAATATATTGAAGTATATGTTTATTACTAGTACCTCTGTGAGCAAAGTTTCTTGTAAAAACAACAAAAACAAACAGTGAAATGAAAAGTAAATGACTGGGAATGTAGAAAACATTACATTAAAAAAACAAACCTGCTACACCAAAAATACCATTATGAACAAAGTTTAAGTATTACTGTTAACAAAACGGAAAAGTCAAAATTTTTGAGATAAATATTACAATACTGAATAAGAACTTTTAGATAAGCATTAAGAAGATTAAAGAAAAAAAACCATCTTTTAAAACTAACTCTTATAATGAAGGGTCAAATAAATGTTGATAAGTTGATTAAATATTGATTAATATTTAAGACTAGTATAACATTAACTCCATAAGTTTTTAAGGACCGGAAAAGCAAAAATACTTAAAAATCACCATTATTTTGCTTAATATCTAACTTTTGGGAGGTCTTACAGATAAACAGATCATAGTAATGATTTTTGAATACCAAGCCCTCAGCTTATTTTTTCTTTTAGTAGGGTATTAATTCTTGAATATGTCTTCCATCCATCTCCTATCCATCTCCTAATCTAAAATATACATCTTAGCCTTCATCAAGCCCAGCTCCATTAAAGTGCTTTCTGGCACTAATTTGGGTAGTGTACAAAATTGTTGATTTTGTCCTTACCACATGAGAATCAAAAGATACTTAAAAAAACCAAACATAGCTGTCAATTATTCATATAATCAGTAACTTTTCAGGTAATTATGGAGTCAGCTTACAAGACCATTCCTTCCCTGAGACCTCAAATAGTAAAGACACATCTGTGGGTCATAGCATTTCCATTAATTTGTCTAAGACACTTCATTTTGTCTAGAATATTAAGATAGTAGAAAACACAGATTTGTCTCCAGTATGTTTACCCCTTCCTTTTTTAACCTAATCCTTTCCATGATTGAATCTCAACAAATCTTTACTAACAAAGCATGCAACCGACCATACCCTAGTTCAAACTAAATAGTTTGTACTTGAACTATCTACTTAAATACAATTTGTAATTTTCAAAGAATGATAATTGATTGTTTCATACACTCAGCTCTCATAAATGCTGCTAAGACTTTAAAGAAGTAAAGAGAGATACCAATTTTGCTAATGTGAAAGTAGTTGTTAACCTTATAGCAAGAACAATTTTATTGCAGGCACGGAGGCAGAAACTAGATCAGACTGATTGAAGTATAATGAATAGGTAAAGAAAGAAAAAAAACTGATAAATTTTTTTTAAAAATTGTCCTATGAAATTAAAGTGATATTTTTCTTTCGTTTTCCCTCTGCTCACTCTCTGTCTCCTCATTCATTACTAATGACAGTAAAAATCTATAAAGCATTTTTATTATAGTAGAAAGGATCTAATAGAAAGTTAAATTTAATAACATAGAACAGAAAGGCAGTATCACAAGGGAAAATATATTTGAGCAGATGAAAAGTGTTGGAATTGAAAGCAAATATTCAAGAAATGCCCTGTTACGGGAAGTCTGTGTAGTAAATTTGTATAATTTTATACTGTCTTGGCACCCATTTTGAATATAGATTTAGCTTTCTCATACTCATAGTCATGCTTCTCATAGAAGCAGAATTCAGTCACCCTTGACACAGTTTTCAGTTCTATACCACATCCAAAGAGCTCAAGAAAATGGCCAGAGATAAGGACTTAGAAGCATTTCCACCTGGTAGACTGAGCTCCTCCCTTTCCTGTGCTTACTTTAAAGGGATCATTCACCCTTTTGCCCACGTACTTGAAGTGACCACACCCTATTATTTTATATATACTGCAAGTTGCCATGTTCCCTCTCTCGCTGCCTGACTCTTCATTTCTCTCTTGCATGACTTCAGAATGGAGAGCTGTCTTCCCAACTCATTGCAACTTCCCTGCCCAGGATCTGTAAGTTAAAAAAAAAATGTGATAGTGTATTAAATTTGTACCTTCTATCGAAATACCAGGGGTTGCTCCATGCCAGGTTTTCTCCAGGATGCTGAGGAAAACACAAGGTCAGACTCTTAGCTCCAGAGAAATAGTCAGGCAGGCATAATGTGGACATGAGTCAGGCAAAAGTGTCTGCCAGGATAAATAAACTTTTCATGTGAAGGATGTCCTGGTCATGGGCAACTAGGCATTAAGACATCCACTAGGTAAAAGAAATATCCCATAAAAGGTGCACTGTAAAAAGTCACATTCAGATCCCCTTTATTTTCCATTTGGGCTTGGTACTCTGGTACTGAAATGCTAATTTAGGTGGTGGATCTCAAAACAGGCACATACTCATACTTCAAGAAAAGTGATGAAGCAGATGTAATGTACTTAGTGGTAGAAATATTGGGGGTTTAACACCTGATAGCTTCTATTTTCTCAATAGATTAAGGATATCTGAAGAATGATCAGATGAAAGAAATTATTCCTGAGAGGATGAAGAGCTAAATATGAGAATTCCATGGCAATAATAATTAGCATTTAAGTTTATGATTATAAGATATAAGTAAAACAAATCTTTTCTCATTTTACTTTGCTCAATAGTGTTCAGATGCTTAATTGTATGCAAAATAAAGCTCAATAGTTGAATTTATCCAGGTGAATAGGAGAAAAGTGAATGCTGGGGCTTAAAGAATTATATTTCCCAGGGAGTGACTAAAACAATGGATAATGCAGTTTAAGAAGGGCAAATAGTTAATTGTAATGAGTTGTGATTACTGCTAATTATTAGGTAAATTATTAAAAGTGTTTGTGTCTGTGTGTGTGGGTATACTCTGTGCTGACTTATGTTATAAAAATTATTGGCATAAAAACATCATAGGGAAATAATATAATGAACACTAACCTCTATACTATATCTGACCTTGCAATTAAACCTTACAAGATCAACTATCCTTTCAATTCTCATATATTCACCATCAAACTTCATCACTTTTTTTCAAATATATGAATGATGCATGTGTTAGATTAAATGTCCCCAAAAACCCTTGTGTTTCCTGCCTTAATAAATCTTTACTTTTCATCATAATTATAAAGAAATTCTGCAACAATAAAAAGTAAGAAAAAATACACTTTGTTTAGTGAATACAAGGTGAGGTACCCAGAACCCATGCCTCCAGGGCTGAGGCATTCATTTGTCCAGATGTTGGTAGTATTGGCAGTATTGACTGCTGTTAGCCATGTTCCTTGCTGGGAAATTCACTGCATTGAAGAGGCTACTTCACCTAAGTTTATATCTCCATGTAAAAGAGTTCAATGATTTGTTGATGGGCATGTAAATAGCCTGGCTCTTCATCCCAATTACAGACATGGCTAAAACCCTAACCTATCTCCATATTTTCTCATCAGATGAACTGAGAACTTTTAGGCAACTTCATTGTAGTTCAAGCTCTTGCTCTGCTTGACTTCACTTACTATACTTCCTGAAAGTCTTAGGTCTTTAACTTTTACAATTATTTGAATATCAATTTCCACCTTAAAGGCTGCTTCAAGAGAAACCAGCCATATGATTGCTGGTCCAAGGATTAGTCAGGAGAAAGCAGTTAGAAAGCAGACTTTTACATGTGATTTTCTGACTTGTTTACCCAATGCCTCACTGGCAATGTGGTCCTCATCAGTTGTGATGGGTGGAGCATGCAACAGTAATATGTTTGTTAAAATTTTCATTAATGGTGACCTGTAATAGTTTATCAGTGCAAGAGAATTATCTTAAGTATAAAATGTATTATGTACTTGAGAAATCTGTGAGATATAATAATTATATGACACTTAAATCTTGGGAAATCCATGCTTTGCAGGAAAGAGAAACACGAAAATTAGTCATCCATTAAAAGTTAAGTTTGAAAGCCAGAAGGTATCTCTGGCAACATACAGAGAGACTCCAATCTCCTGCACCAGAAAGCAGAAATAGATGAAGAGAAGGCAAAGAAAGAAATTATAAGACAAACAGTTATAAAGGTGTTGTTTAATTCTCAATTAGGCCACCATGTATGTCTAATCAAGCCCCTGTTAAAAAGATGAAAGCCTAAGACTGAAAAGGGAATAACTGGATCAAAGCAGATGAAAATATTAACATATTCCTTTGAATAATTTTAACCTGTAGAATTAGCCAATTTCTCCCTGATAAAGATAATGCTAGTACCTTGCCTAAGAAAAATATGGATACCTCTACCTTGCAAAACAACACATATTTACCTTAAAAGGTACTTGTTTTCTTTTCTTGGTCAATAGATTAAAAACTAGAGATGTTTCAAGATGTAATACAGCCAGGAAAGTTTGATATCTTCTATGATAAAAAAAGGTCAAAACTTTGAAAAAGCCACAAAACATTTTCAACATGCACCAGCAGGGGCAAAGAGAGTATAGCATATCCTGAGAAATGGGGAGAATTCGATTTCCAGAGTTACCACATTATTAGATTAACATATAGTTTTCAACAACAACAAAATTACAAGGCATATAAATTGGAAGGAAAGTATGACCCATTCAATGAAAAAAATAATAAACCAACAAGTCTGTCCCTTTAAAACACCTGATGGCAGATCTACTAAACAAAGAGTTAAAATAACTATTTAAAGATGTTCAAATAGTTAAAGAAAATTAAGAAAATATTGTTCAATCAAAAAATAAACAATAAACTTAAAAGGAAATCCTAAAGATAAAAAGTACAAATCAAATTTTAAGAAATCAGTAAAGGGATTCAATGGCAGATTTCAGAATCAGAAGAAAAAAAGTCAGCATCCTTAAAGATAAAATAATAGAAGCAATTAATTTGATGAGCAGAAGAAAAAAAATTGAAGAAAATTTTAAAAAGTTGTGGAACACAATCGAGTGGACCAAAATACACACTCTGGAATTCTTATAAGCAAAAGACACAGAGACAAGGATAGAGAGAAAATTTGAATAATTAATGGCTGAAAACTTCCAAACTTGATAAAAGACAGGAATATAAACATTCAAGAAGCTTAAAGAACTGCATGTAGGATGACTTCAAAGGAAACCACACCCAGACACATTATAAGCAAACTTTCAAAAAACAAAGGGAATTTTGAAAGCAGCAAGAGAGAAGCAAATCATCACATCAAAGTGACCCTCAATATGATTAACAGATTTCCGATCAGAAACATAGGAGACCAGAAGGCAGGGGGCTAACATATAAAAAAGTCTAAACAAATCTGTAAACCAAAAGTACTATCTTCAGCAAAACTTTCTCTCAAAAGTGAGATACAAATTAAGACATTCTGAAAAATCAAAAATAGGGGAAGTATGCTACCAGTAGTCCTGTCTTTCAATGAATATTCCAGGGAGTCATGCATGGTAAAATAAACAGCACTAGACAGTAATTTTAATCTTTGCGAATAAGTAAAGGTTTAAATATAGGTAAGTAAACACACAGGCTGTTATAAAGATTAGTATTATTGTAACAATAGTTTGTAACTCTACTTTTTGTTTTCCACATGATTTGAGAGACTAATACATGTTCAAAACAACCTGAGAGCTAGTATTATTGTAACTATGGTTCGTTGTAACGCCACAGTCTGTCTTTTATGTAAATTAAGAAACTAATGTCTTTAAAAGAATCATTAGTGTATATTTTTGGACACACATGTATGAAGATGTCATTTTATGACATCAGCAACTAAAGGAAGTATTGGAATTAAATTTGAAAAATTTAAATGAGTGTATTAACTTTAGTATGCTAAATATAATTCCTGTTATAACAACAACAAAAAAATAGGTAAGTAATATATACAACAGCAAATCAAGTAGGAATTTGAACGTTTCACTACAAACACACACACACACTAAAATGAACATATTTGCCACAGTGGCCCCTTTAGCTGTAGCTTCGAAATATCTCCTGTAGAAATGGCAAGAAGATGGCATTGAAGGTGCCTCCTTATCCATAACGAAGGCAGAAAATCAAAATTGTTCTTGTTTCCTGAGGAGAATAGCAAAGATTTGTGCCATTCTTAACAATCTAAAGGATACAGGGATGGTGAGATCCTATTATATTACACTTAACTCACCAGTCTGTTTTATATGAAAAACCTAAGAGATCATGGGGTATGACAGTAGATTATCACAAATACAATTCATTTGTTCCCAAATTGCAGCCGCTGTACCAGATGTGCTCTCTTTGCTAAAGCACATAACTACAGCCTCAGGTACACATAATGCATTTATTACTCTGAAAAATTCATTACTAACGATCCCTATCATGGAAATAAATCAAAAACAGTTCACAATGGACATTTTGAACAACCATGAATATTTATATCTCATTTCAGTGCTACATTAACTTGCCACTGGCTTCTGTTACAGTATATTGTAAAAGAAAATGTCATTTGGGAACTCTGTGGAACATCACTTTTTTGTATTGTGTCTCTGTTTTCATGTTAATCAGATCAGATAATTTAAAAAATGACTATAATTTAGAGGTCTTGGTAATGCAAATGCTGTGCACAATTAGAAAATAATTTCTATCAAGTTTTAGGAGTCTACCACATCATGAGGATGTTAGTAGTCCCAGTAATCTGAGGTTACATAGATATGTCCAAAAACGTAAAAGACAAATGGTTGTACCTCATTCTTTCCACCAATAAGAAATAACCACAATGCTTCTCAGGCTTCTTTGGGTTCTGGATGCAACATATTCTGGATTTAGGGGTATAAATTTGACCCACGTAACCAATGAACAAAAAGACTGGTGGGACCAATATAAGTTGTAAGGGGGCTTCCAACCTCATTTCATTTCTCCTGCAGTTGTGCTGGCTTCTGTCTCTCTGCTCAGGCCTATGGTGACACAGGTGTTTCTTAGAACATATGGAGAAAAATGTAGGCTTCTTTAATAAGTGGACCCACTGAAATATGTCTACAAGCCCTGCTTCACATAAAAGATTCAAGTTACATTACCACTTTCTTAGAGATACCTCTGAAAGACAACAGTGAAGGAAGCCCAACCCCCTCTCTCCTACCCCTAGCAGGAAATAACTTTGTATGATGCATCTCATCACCCACAAGTTGAAAAAGAGGCACATAGTATATGCAACCCGAAGTATATGAAATTAATTAAAAACAACAACAACAACAAAAAAAACCTCTCAGACTTTTTCCAAACTCAGGGCAGTTTTTGGAGATTATATTTGTGTACAATAAAATATTTACAGTTTTGATGTGCTAAGATTGAAAAAGACTGAAAAAGGATGAAACCAAATCAAATATCTAGACTTTCAGAATTCATAGTTTTACACATAAAAGCCTTGTCATTTAAACTTAGTCTTTTATTCCCATCTCGTTAAAAGCCACTCATACATAGGTGTCTGGCCTCAAATTCAACATATGGAAATAAGGTATTTTCCTCCCTTAAATTTGTATCAATGACTGGATTGTTCATTTTTACTCCCAAAGACATCACTATTTTCTAGACCACAAAAATTTAAACCTTCAAAATACATCTTCTTTGTTGTATGTCTTATTTTATATTCAGTATATGTGCTCTTTTCTGATACTAATGATCTGTTAACCTCGCTGATCATCAGGAAATCATTCACTGCAATGTGTGCATTTTATGTAGGGCAGTAGCATCTGATATACATTTTTTTATGACTGAAAATGGTTACACCTTTCCTTCTGCTAGGATTTTTAAACAGACATTTGTATTACTCAACTTAGCACTTGGAATAGTTTGTGATTTGCTTTTAAGTCTATACCTATTTCTAGTGCTCCTTGGTTTTCACATCCTGTGGAAATAGCTTGTGTCTAGGGTGAAAGGTGGTTTACCAGAGCATGATTTTAAAAACATATTTATGAAACGTATTTATGTTTATCTTTGTTTTGTATCTCATAGTGGGTACCTTTGCAAGTTCTTACTGCTCTCCTGTCCCTCTCCCAGCACTTGTTATTTGAAATTCATTACTTTGGCTCAGGGGCTTAATGAGGCCCCTGCATGTGGCTTGTTTTGAATCTTTGTGGTTGTAATAAAGTTATCATTCCCATGGTACCACCACGTCTACAGTCTAGACAGTGGAGCCTTCCTTTTCCTGTCCCTCTCCTGTCTGTACTACTTGAGGTTAGCACTTAAACTCGAAATTCCTTACTGAATTGTGCTCACCCTCCCTCTTCTTCCCTTCTCCCAACTGTAATAAGTATTCGTCAATATCTTAAGGTCAGCAGTGTTCCATTTTGTCTACCAATTAAGGCTTTTATTCCATAATGGAGAGAGAGTAAAACTCCTTCACTGCAGAAATTTCTGTTGAACAGAACTAATACAGAGTTTATTGTCCACACTGCAGCTGTGTTCACTTTTTGTGAACTTTTCTCTGTCCATCTGCTGAGTCCATGGCAACGGGCCTATAAGGGCAAGTGCAGACTCCCCACTTTCCGGACCTTCAAGGATTTTCTACTATCTTATAAGCCCAAACATAGCCTTTTCCAATTTGTTACCTCTTTTAAATGATTTTTTATTTTTTTATTTTTTACTAGTATCCCTTTTTACTAGTACCTACCTTCAGATGATCATGGGTGCAAATCTCCTCTCTCCCTGGAGATATTTTCTCTCCTTAGATTTTGGGCCAGTTGTTTGCTCTCTTTCCATAGATTTTTCAAATCTATGAAAAATTTGAAAGAAATGTCAACAACTGACTGTGGATTTATTGTAAGAATTGGAGAGAAGCTCCTACTTCTCTTCAGATCCTAGGGTAGAAAATGATAACTATCTTTGTGTTTGAAGAATACTATCTTTACACATAAAATTCTACATATAGCTTTTCTTCTCTTAGCATGTTAAAAATGTCAGTCCAGTCCTTTGACTATTGGCCTTAATTTTTTTATATCCTAAGAAAAAGTACAGGCTTTTACATAATCTCAATAAGATTATCACACTTAAGAAATTTAATAGAGCCTTAGAGGGCAGAATAAAATGACCCATCTTCTTCCCTGTGACCCCCTGAACACTACACGTAGTAGCCATCCATACAAGAAAACACCTTCATAAGACCCAAAAATCAGGTGAGCAATCACAGTATCTGGTTTTAACATCATATCTAGGAAAGAGAAACTGAAGAGAATAGAAAGGACAGTCTTGAATTGTTGATACGACACCACTCCCATCTCCCAGCAACAAACGAGTGACTCAGAGATAGAATCTGTGTGCTTGAAGGGTAGAAAGCTCAGTAATAGTGGGACTTTGCATTGGAACTAGTACTCAGTGTTACCCTGTCACTGCAGAGTGAAATGCAGGACCAAATTCAGTCAGAGCCCATAGGCACAGCATTTCGACCAGCCCTAGCCAGAAGGAAATTTTCCATCCTAGTGGTTGAAACCTGAGTTCTGGCTAGTCCCACCACCACAGGTTAAAGCATTCTGGGGTCCTAAATGAACTGGAAACGTGGCCATGGGCACTACAATTTCTAGGCTAGTCCGGGTGCTGTGCTGGGCTCAGACCCAGTAGATTTGGGGTACATATTACCTATGAGATACCAGGTGGGGCAGCCAAAAAAGTGTTTGTGTTACCTCTCCCTCAACCCAAGGCAGAGTAGCTCACCAACTCCAGGAGAGACTCCTTCCTTCTGCTGGAGGATAAGAGAGGGAAGAGTAAAGAGGACTTTGTCTTGCAACTTAGATACAAGCTCAGCCACAGTAGGATAGACTACCAGGGAAAGTCCTGAGCACTACATGCAAGGCCTTAGCTCCTGGACAGCATTGCTAGACACACTCTGGGTCAGAAGGGAACTTGCTGCTTTGAAGGTAAGAACCACATCCTTGAAAGATTCATCACCTACTAACTAAAGGACCCTCAGGCCACGAATAAATATTTGTGTTACCCAGACAATATTAACCACCTGTCTTGGGTAGGACCCAGGACTGTTATGGTTTCAGGTCATACCAAGCTCATTCTCAGCTGTGGTGGCCTTGACGAGAGCTTCAGTCTGCCTGAAAGAAGGAGAGGAAAGAGTGAGAAGGTCTTTGTTTTGCAGCTTGGATGTCGGCTCAGACACAGTAGAATAGAACACTATGTAGATTGCTAAGATTCTTGTTTCCAGGCCCTGGCTTCTGGGCCGCATTTCTGAACTCACCCTGGGTTAGGAGGGAGAGTTCACTGCTCTTATAGGAAGGACACAAGCCTGTTTTGATTTGCAAACTGCTTACTGAAGAGTCCTCGGGCCTTGAGTGAACACAGGTAGTAGCCAGGCAATGATACCGCAGGTATTGGGCAAGTTGCAGTATGGTCTTGGCTTTGCATCTGAACCAGTACAGTCCCAGTGGTGGTGGCCACAGCGAAGACTGATTGTTTTAACCCTTCCCACAACCAGGCAGCTCAGCAGAGAGAGAGAGAGAGAGAGAGAGAGACAGAGAGACAGAGAGCCAGAGAGAGACTCTATTTGTTTGGAGGAGAGTAAGGGAAGGGAGCAAGAGTCTCTGCCTGGTAATCCATAGAATTATTTTGAGTCTTACCCAAGGTAACCATCTTATAAAGTTATAAACTTACACATCTTATAAAGTCACAGCAATCCTGGGCTTTGGGTGCACCCTAATGTACGTATGGGTACAATGACCAAAGACTTAGATCACAACACTGATGGTGTCTTTGAATAATTGGAAAGGCTTCTCAAGAAGAACTGATAAGAACAAGCCTAGACTGTGAGGACTAAAATAAACACTAAACTCTTCAATGCCCAGACTTTGATCAACATCCACAAGCATCAGTACCAATTAGGAAAACCTGACCTCACTAAACAAATTAAATAAAGCACCAGTGACCAATTCTGGAGGGACAGGAACATATTCCTTTCAGACGGAGAATTTGAAATAGCTGTTTTGAGGTAACTCAGCAAAATTCATTGTAACACAGAGAAGAAATTCAGAATCTTATCATATTTAACAAAGTTATTGCAATAAATTAAAATAATCAGCAAAAATTCTGAGATAAAAAAATTTAAATGACGTTATGAAGAATGCATCTGAGTCAACCACAGAATTCATCAAGCAGAATAAATAATTATGAGATTGATGACAGGCTACTAGAAAACACAGTCAAAGGAGACAAAAGAAAATGTATAAAAACTGATTAAGCATACTCACAAGATTGAGGAAATAGCCCCTAACGGCAAATTTAAGAGATACTGGCCTTAAAGAGGAGCTAGAGAGAGAACTCGGAGTAGATAGCTCATTCAAAGGGATAATAGCACAGTGTTTTCCAAACCTAGAGAAAGATATCAACATTCAAGTATAAGTAAGTTACAGAACACCAAGTAGATTTTACTAAATAAGACTATCTCAAGGGATTTGATAATCAAACTCCAGAAGATCAACGATAAAGAAAGGATCCTAATAGCAGCAACAGGAAAGGAACAAACAGCATACAATGCAGCTCTAATCCCTCAGGCAGAGGACTTAGTGGAAACCTCGCAGGCTAGGAGACAATGACATAACATGTTTAAAGTGCTGATAGAAAAAAAGAAAAAAAAGAAAGAAAAAACAAAAGAAAAACTTTTACCCTAGAATAGTCTATCCAGTGAAAATATCCTTTAAACATGAAGAAGAAATGAAGATTTTTCTAGGAAAACAAAACCTGAGGAATTTTATCAACACCAGACCTGTCCTACAGAAAATGATAAAGGAAGCTCTTCATTCTGAGAAAAAGATACTAAAGAAGAAATAAGAAAACATTTGAAGGTACAAGATTCTCTGGTAACAGTAAATACACAGAAAAACAGAATGTTATTACACTACAATTGTGGCATGTAAATTACTCATATCTTGAGTAGAATAAAAGTAAATGATAAACTTATCAAAAATAATTGCAGTATTTTTTCCACGCATAGACAGTATAACATGATATAAATAGAAATTAAAAGTTAAAAAGTAGAAAAATGTACTTTAAATGTAGAGTTTTTATTCTTTTTATCTTTGTTTGTCTGTTAGTTTCTTTGTTTTTCCAATCAGTGTTGTCATCGTTTAAAATAATGACATGTAAATTGTTATTTGCAAGCCTCATGGTAACCTCACATTAAAGAACCAACAACAAATTCACAAAAATAAAAAGCAATAAACTAAAACATACCACTAGAGAAAATCACCTTCACAAAAAGGAAGGAAGGAAGAAAAGAAGGAAAGAAGGAAAGAAGGAAGGAAGGAAGGAAGGAAGGAAGGAAGGAAGGAAGGAAGGAAGGAAGGAGGGAAGGAAGGACCACAAAAGAATCAGAAAGCAAATAACAAAAAGAAAGGAGTAAACTCTTTCTTACCAATAATAACATTGAATGTAAATGGACTAAACTCTCCAATCAAAAGTCATATAGTGGCTGAATTGACCCAATGATCTGCTGCCCATAATAAACATATTTCACCTATGAAGACACATGTAGACTGAAAATAAAAGAATGAAAAAAAGATATTCCATGCAAATTGAAATAAAAAGGTAGGAATAGCTATAATTATGTTAGGCAAAATAGATTTCTAACAGAAACTATAAAAATAGAAAAGAAGATATTTATATAATCACAACATGTTCAAGTAAGCAAAAGGATATGACAATTGTAAATACATATGTACTCAACACTAGAGCACCCATATTAGAGCTAAAGAGAGAGATGGACTCCAATACAATATTGGCTCAATACTTTAATATCTTACTTTCAGCATTGAACAGATCATCCAGACAAAAAAAAAGAAAAAAAAAATCAACAAAGGAAACTCCCACTTAATCTGCACTATAGACCAAATATTCCTAATAAATATTTACAGAACGTTTCATCAAAAGGCTGCAAATTGTGCATTCTTCTTTTCAGCACATGGATTATTCTCAAGGTTAGGCCATATGTTAGGCCACAACACAAGTTTTTTAAAAAATTCAAAAATATTGAAATAATATCAGGTATCTTCCTGGACCAGAGTGGAATAAAACTAGAAATCAATAACAAGCAAACTTTAGAACTATACAAGCATATGGAAATTAACAAATATGCCCTTGAATGAAGAGTGGGCCAAAGAAGAAATGAGGAAGAAAATTTAAAAATTTCTTGAAACAAATGAAAATGGAAGCAAATCGTACTAAAACCTGTAAGATACTGTGAAGTTGTACTAAGAGGAAAGTTTATAACAATAATTGCCTACATCAAATAAGTAGTAAACTTTCAAATAATCACACTCATAATGGAACTTAAAGAACTAGAAAAGGATGAGCAAAGCAAACCCAAAATAAGTAGTAGGAAAGAAATAATATCAGTGCACAATTAAATAAAATTGAACACAAAAAAATACAAAAGATCAGCAAAATAATTGCTTCTTTGAAAAGCTAAAAAAAATTTGGCAAACCTTTCGCCAGAATAATTCAGAAAAGAAAAGAGAGGCTGGGCATGCTGGCTCACACCTGTAATCCCAACACTTTGGGGGACTGAGGCAGGTGGGTTACCTGATGTCAGGAGATTGTGACCAGCCTGGCCAAGATGGTGAAACTCCGTCTCTACTAAAAATACAAAAATGACCAAGGCATTGTGGCAGGCACCTGTAGTCCCAACTACTCAGGAGGCTGAGGTAGGAGAATGGCTTGAACCCAGGAGGCAGAGGTTCCGGTGAGCCAAGATCACCTCACTGTACTCCAGCCAGATGACAGAGTGAGATCCTGTCTCAAAAAAAAAAAAAAAAAAAAAAGGAAAAAAAAATTCAAATAAAATTAGAGATGCAAAAGGAGACATAACATCTGATACTGTAAAAATTCTAAGGATTGCTGGAGAATACTATAAACAGTTATATACCAATAAACTGGAAAACCTAGAAGAAATGGATACATTCTTAGACAAATACAACCTAACAATATTGAATCATGAAGAAATCCAAAACCTAAATAGACCAATAACAATAATTATATCAAAGCTATAATTAAAAATCCTCCCACAAAGAAAAGCCAAGGACATGAAGGCTTTATTGCTAAATGTTTGGTAAAAGTTAGCAGTAAAATTTGAGAACTAATACCAATCCTACTCAAACTTCTCCAAAATAAGAGAAGGGAAGAATACTTCTAAACACATTCTGTTAGGCCAGTGCTACTCTGCTACCAAAACCAGACAAAAATACATCAAAGAAAGAAAACTACAGGCCAAAAACCTTGATAAACGTTGATTCAAAATTATCAACAAAATACTAGCAAACCAAATTAAATAACACATTAAAGAAATTATTCATGATGACCAAGTAGAATTTATGCCAGGGATGCAAGGATGGTTCAATATATGCAAATCAGTCAATGTGATACATTGTATCCACAGAAGAAAGGACAAAACTGGAGAAATCACTTTACCAGAATTCAAACTACACTACAGAGCTATGGTAAACAAAACAACATAATACTGTCATAAAAATAGACACATAGACCAATGGAAAACAATAGAGAACCCAGAAATAAATCCACACATCTATTGTAAACTCAATTTTGACAAAAGTGCCAAGAACATACATTTGGGAAAAGACTATCTCTTCAACAAATGGTGCTGGGAAAACTGTATATCCATATGCAGAAGAATGAAACTAGATTCCTATCTCTCAGCTTACACAAAGATCAAATCAAAATGAATTAAAGGCTTAAATCTAAGACCTCAAAACATGAAACTAGTATAAGAAAACTTGGGGGAAGCTCCCTAAGACATTGATCTGAACTTAAATTTCTTGAGTAATATCTCACAAGCACAGGCAAGAAAAGCAAAAATGGACAAATGGGATCACATCAGGTTTAAAAGCTTCTGCACAGCAAAAAGCAAACAAACAACAAACAACAAACAAAGAGACAACCCACAGAAAGAGAGAAATGTTTGCCAACTATCCATCTGACAAGATATTAATAATCAGAATATGTAAAGAGCTCAAACGACTCAAAAAATATAAGAATCCAATTAAGCAGGCAAAATATCTAAGTAGACATTTCTCAAAAGAAGACATAAAAATGACAAACAGATATATTGGATGATGCTCAACACCATTGATCATTAAAGAAATGCAAATCAAAACTACAATGAGGTATCATCTTATCCCAGTTAAAATGGCTTTTATCCAAAAGACAGACAATAATAAATGCAAATGATGATGTGAGTGTATGAGGAACCTTCATACACTGTTAATGGAGATGTAAATTAGCATAACCATTATGAAGGACAGTTTGGAGGTTTTTCAAAAAATTTCAAATAGGCCAAATGTGGTGGCTCCTGCCTGTAACCCCTGAACTTTGGGAGGCAGTGGCAGGTGGATCATTAGAGCCCAGGAATACAAGACCAGCCTGGGCAACATGGGGAGACCTTATCTCTACAAAAAAAAAATACAAAAAATTAGTCAAACGTTGTGATGGACACCTTTAGTCCCAGCTATTTGGGAGGGTGAGACAGGAGGTCAAGGACTCAGTGAGCTGTGATTGCTCCACTGCACTCCAGCCTGCGCAATGGAGACCCTATTCTTAAAAAAATTACAAAGAGAGCTGTAATCCCACTGCTAGCTATCTACCCCAAAGAAGGAAAATCTGTATATCAAAGAGATATTTGCATCCCAATGTTTATTGCAGCACTATTCACAATAGCCAATATTTAGAAGCAACCTAAGTATCTATCAACAGATTAATGGATACTTAAAATGTGATACATATTTGCAATGGAGTACTCTTCCGTCATAAAAAAAAATGAGATCCTGTCATTTGAAACAATATGGATAGAACTGGTAGATATTATATGAAATGAAATAAACCAGATGCAAAAAGACAAAGTTTGCATATTCTCACTCATCTGTGAGAGCTAATAATTAAAACAATTGAACTAATGGAAATAGAGAGTAGAATGATGGTTACCAGAGACTGAGAAGAGTATTGGGGAGGGTAAGGGGATATGGGGAAATTAATGGATACAAAAATATAGTCAGGTAGAATGAGTAAGATCTAGTATTTTATAGCACGATAAAGTAATTTACAGTCAGTAATGATTGTACATTTAAAAATAACTAAAAGGATGAAATCGGAATATTTGTAACAAAGAAATGATAAATGCTTGAGGTAATGGACACATCGTTTACCCTGATGTGCTTATTACTCATTGTATCTTTGTGTCAATATATCTCATACATCCTTTAAATACATGCACCTGGCCATGCTTGGTGACTCAGGCCTGTAATCCCAGCATTTTGGGAGGCCAAGGATGGCAGATCACTTGAGGCCAGGAGTCGAGAGCAGCCTGACCAACATGGCAAAAATCCATCTTTACTATAAGTACAGAAAAAATAAATAAATAAATAGCTGAGCGTGCGCTTGTAGTCTCAGCTACTTGGGAGCCTGAGGTATGATAATCATTTGAACCCAGGAGGTGGAGGTTGCAACGAGTTAAGATCATTCCACTGCACTCCCTGGGCAACAGAGTAAGACTGCCTTAAACAAAATTACTTGTATACTATGTACACATAAGAATTAGAAATTAAAAAATAATACTGATAAAATGTTAGTATCAAATATAGACTTTCTATTCAAGTTTCTCCAATTATCTAAAGAATGTGTGCTTTTAAATATTCTTTATAACAATTTTGTTTTTTTAATTCAAGAGCCAATCAAGAGTTTATCATTAATTTATCATTTTGATTTAATCTCCCTTCTTATATTGCTTCTTTCATGACATTACTATTTTTAAAGGGTACAGGAAATATTAAAAATTTCTGAATAATAGCATGTCTGAAATTGAAGTTATTGAGGCACATATTTCTTAAGAAGGGCAAGGTTTAGAACTAAGCTATTCAATATGATATCAGGTATTCAAACATAACTAGTTAAATTTAGATTTCAGTTAGTAAAATAAAATAAAATAAAATAAAATAAAATAAAAATTTATATTTTCAATTGCACTAGCCACATTTGAAATGCTATATAGTCATTTAAAGCTAGTGGATATCAGTCTGGATAATGCAGATACAGAATTTTTTTCTACTGCATTAATTTTTGTTGAACATCACTTGTATAGGACATAACTATATTTTTGGTAGCTAAAGTGACATGAGTGTATATGCATTTAGTTAAAACATAGGTGTAGTCTGTAACAAAATGACTAAAAATGTTGATATTTATTCCTCTTTGATTTTATTATTTGAGTAAAATAATTTCAATTCTGAAAAGGAATCTTTACAATGTTAGAAGCTTAATCGTGTTTTATCTTATTGCTCTATCATTCTCAGCACATGGCTTCATCATTCACATCTAAATACAAGACAGCTACCCCATTTGTCATCATTAAATCTACACCCAAATCCATGTTTTAAAGTGAAAGAAAAAAAAAAAAAAGAGGGTGCTCCCAGTTTTGTTAAAGTTAAAAAATAAAAGTGTGCATAGCTTTCCTTAATATTCCATTGGCAAACATGTGGTCGCATAGCGTCAAATCTCTTCAAGTATGCCACAAAATAATTGTCTTTAGCAAAGCAGCCCTGTGTCTAGCTAAAACTCAAGAGGTTCTAAATCTCAAAGGGAAAAATGGTGTTGGAGGATGACTGACTGTACCTGTTAATGTATCGGACTAAGAAAAAAATGCTCATTATATAAAAAAATGCATCATTATAGTGTTCTGATTAGTATGTTATTAAATCTATATTCTCAGGAACTAATGATATAAATCATGATATTAAATATATTAATAGTTATTTTTTAGGGATGCCAAGGTAATTGTTTAGAGCTTTGGGGTTTACAGAGCACTTTTCCATGTTTATCTCATGCTATCTTTTGTTAATACAAAATCTGGATGATCTTTGCTCAAGGTTTAGTGTGTTCTGGGAACAGTTCAAGGTTGTCCAGATACAGAAGTAAGCAAAAGAGACAATAATTTTGTCACTATAAACATAAAAACATCTGCACAAGGTATTTTCAGTTGTAGTTATTTACACTGATAAAAATAAACATATGAGTGTGTCTGGGTCACTTTAGCTAAGATGCTCAGGTAAAGCCTCTCTGATTCAAGTTGAACACAGAAACACAAAATTAGTTTCACATTGTTCAGATATGACATAGGATTAGTTAGGGGGAAATTAACAGACAGAGAAATAGTAGAATGCATGCAGTTAACTGATGGGTCATTATTCCATAAATATTCATATATATGCATATTGGGCACATTTCCAGCAGAAATGGCTTTTCCTAAAATGGCAGGCTAGACAAAGGGAAGAGGATGTCTCATAAGGAAGAATGCACTATACTGTCACACTGCAGTAGATATTTACAGGTTTTCATAATAGGGTTTAAGGATTGCCTAGCTTCCCTCAGATAGACATATACACAGACCCAGAGAAAATAATAAGGAATGTGCATATCAAAGGCTAAGAACTAACTGTACTCCAAGAATCTTGGGAACGAGTTGTATAACAAGAATGCTGACCTCATCCAAAGGCCTTTTACCACCAACAGCTGATTCCATTCAACTGATGAGCTCTGATTAACTACTCATAGGAAAAATGAAACACAACTCCAGGGACAACTAGTTTTGTCTACCACCTCTATAGAGATTGCATTAAATCTGCTATTTTGGTGATAAGTGGTAGCTGCAAGTAAGTCTCCAAGGAAAAATACTCTTAGGGAAAATCAGTATTTGACAATTTCAACAGCAGATTTCAGAACTGATCTTCCTAATAAGGACACTTGTCAAGGCTGTGAATAAAATTATGCAAATTAAAGAAAAACAAAATCCAAATTCAGTTTAGGTAAAACCTTTCCCTATAATTTGTCTCAATCAGTAATAGTCAGCATTTCTTTAATTATATTTCAGGAAAAATGAAGTTCTAGGATTGTATTATTTACTATTAAATATTGCTAAGTTAGACTGAAATAATTATCATGATGAAGTTATTAACATCCCTATCCACAGAGAAAGAGAAGTTTGGTATGATTATGTCACTAATTGTGAAGGGTCAAACTACCACTTGAAAACACTGTATCTGGTTCTAAATCCCTACACACCACTTACTTCCAGGAAGCAATAGAAGGGAATACTACGGCTTTGTATTTCTTGGCAGCCTTCTCCAATATATTTTGTATTTGGAAGAGGATTTGGCATATCTCTATATAAAAATAATCCAAGGATAAATACATTTAAAACTAGTTTTCTAATAAATTGCTTTCCAGCTTCTGAAACCATAGCATACTAGCAACTTAATTCATACACTTTCAAAAGACAGTGACTTTGTCCATAAAACTCATTTATGCATTAATACAATACCCTCAGTAAGTTATGAACCTCAAGTTTCTAATAAAAGTGAGAGATTAAAGAATAATTAAAAGAGTTTTTGTTTGTAAGGTGAGACCTTTCACAGTAGAAATTAGATGGGTGCAGCACGCCAACATGGCACAAGTATACATATGTAACAAACCTGCACGTTATGCACATGTACCCCTAGAACTTAAAGTATAATAAAATATATATATATATACACTCAATCTCAGCAAAAAAAAAAAAAAAAAATTGTTTGCTGCCTTTTGTATGTTGTTGTTATTAATTTTTATTATTTGTATCTGTTAGCTTAGCAAATGACCTATTCTGTCTGTGCACAGATCTTTCTTTCTTTTTATGATTTAACCACTTATTTCACATACCCAGGGACATGTGAAGATTTGTTACATTGGAATATAGCATTATGCTGAGGTTTGGAGTGTATGCAATCCCATGACCCAGGTAGTAATCACAGTATCCAATAGGTGTTTTTTAACCCACTCACCATCCACTCTTTATTATTCCAAGTGTCTGTTGTTCCCACATTTATATCCATGTGTGCTCAATGTTTAGCTGCCACTTCTAAACAAGGACATGTGTCATTTAAATTTCTGTTTCTGCATTAATTTGTTTAAGATTATGGCCTCCAGCTACATCCATGTTGCCACAAAGGACATGATTTCATTGTTTTTATGGCTGTATAGTACTCCATGATGTGGATATGCCACATTTTCTTTATCCAATCTGCCATGGATGACCACCTGAGTTGATTCTATGTCTCTGTTATTGTGAATGGTACAACAATTAACACACAAGTGCATATGTTTTTTGGTAGAATCATTTATTTTGAAGGGGGTATTTAGCAATAAGAGTTCTGTTGAGTGGAATGGTAGCTGTGTTTTAAATTCTTTGGGAAATCTCTAAACTAGACTGCTTTACACAGTTGCTAGACTAATTTACATTCCCACTAACAGTGTATGAGCATTCCCTTTTCTCTGCAGCCTTGCCAGCAACTAATGTTTTTGACTTTTTAATAATAGTCATTCTGACATGTGACATGGTATCTTACTGTGGTTTTAATTTTCATTTCTCTGATGATTAGTGACATTGAGTCTTTTTTCATATTTGTTGGTCATTTGTATGTCTTCTTTTGAGAAGTGTCTATTCATATCCTTTGCCTATTTTTAATAAGGTTATTTGTTTTTTTCTTAATTTGTTGCCTTTGTCAGAGGCATAATTTGTGAATATCCTCTTCCATTCTGTAGGCCATCTGTTGCTCTGTTGATAGTTTTTTGGTTTTTGTTGTTTTTTGTTTTCCTTTTCCCTGAGCAGAAACTCCGTAGTTTAATTAGGTCCTATTTGTTTATTTTTATTTTTATTGTAATTGCTTTTGGAGACTTAGCCAAAAATTATTTGCCATGACTGATGTTGAGAAGAATATTTCTGATTGTGTTTTAGGATTTTTATAGTGTGATGCCTTATATTTAAATATTTGATCCATTTTGAGTTAATTTTTGTACCTGGTAAAAATCAGGTATCCAACTTCAATCTTCTGCATATGGTTAACCAATTATCCCAGCACAACTTATCAAATAGAGAATCCATTCCCCATTCCTTGTTTTTATCAGGCTTGTCAAAGATCAGATATCTGTAGATGTGTGGCTTTGTTTCTGGGTTCTCCATTTTGTTCGATTTGTCTACTTGTCTGTTTTGGAATCAGTCCCAAGGTGTTTTGTTTACTGTGGCTTTATTCCTGCGAAGCAAAGCAATAATTGTAATTCACTACATAAACAGAATCAAAAGTGAAAGCCATATGATCATCTCAATAGATGCAGTAAAAGCTTTCAGTAAAATCCAACATCTTCGTAAAAAACTATCAATCGATTAAGCATCAAAAAAACACAACTCTAATAATAAAGCCATCTATGTCAAACCTACAGCCAATATCATACTGAATGGGCAAAAGCTAGAGTCATTTCCCTTAAGAACTGGAAACAAACAAGAATGCTCACTCTTAACGCTCCTATTCAAGATAGCACTAGAAGACCTAGCAAAGACAATCAGGCAAAAGAAATAAATAAAACGTATCCAAATAAGAAAATAAGTCAAACTGTCTCTCTTCACTGACAGTAATACCCTATACCTAGAATATCTTAATCTTTCAAAAGGCTCCTGAAATGGATAAACTAGTAAAATTTTAGGATACAAAATCAATGTACAAAAACCAGTAGCATTTTATATACTCAACAAGATCCAGGCTGAGAGTAAAATCAAGAACACATTCCACTTACAATAGCCACAAAGAAAATCAAATATCTATGAATACAGCTAACGAAGGAGGTGAATGGTCTCTACAAAAACTGCAAAACCCTGCTAAAGGAAATCAAAGATGAAACAAATAAATGGAAAAATATTTTATGCTCATGGATTGGAAAAATCAATATCATAAAAATGGCCATAGTGCTCAACGCAATTTACAGATTCAATGCTATTTCTATCAAACTACCAACGTCATTCCTCACAGAATTAGAAAGCACTATTCTGAAATTCATGTAAAACCAAAAGCGAGCCCAAATAGCTAAGACTAAGCAAAAAGAACAAAACAAGAGGCATCACATTACCCAACTTCAAACTATACTAAGCAAAGTTTGATTGAAAAAAGATTTTAACTATTACCTTTCTTAAAATTTTAAACTTACCATAAATCTTTAAAGCAGTATTTTTCTTCAATTTTCTTCATATTTTCTGTCTTTCTAAAAGTTGTGATAAAATTTTCCACATATCCTAATGACTTCCTGTTATTTGGTGGCTGTTGAGTTTTCTGGATTTTTGAAAATCAAATGTCATTACCTTAGACAAAACAAAGTTATTTTGTCAATATAAATATATGATCCTCAGTGCCTGAAATAAGAATCCCTATGGGAGGGAGGGGCCAAGATGGTCAAATAGAAACAGCTCCAGTCTGTAGCTCCCAGCAAGGCCAATGCAGAAGGTGGGTGATTTCTGCATTTCCAACTGAGGTTCCCAGTTCATGTCATTGGGACTGGTTAGTCAGTGGGTGCAACTCAAGGAGAGTGAGCAGAAGCAGGGTGGGGCATTGCTTCACCCGGGAAGTGCAAGGAACCAGGGGACCTCCTTCACCTACCCAGGAGAAGCCATGAGAGACTGTGCCACCAAGCCAGGAAACTGCTTTTCCCACAGTTTTTGCAATCTGCAGATCAGGAGATTCCCTTGTGAGCCTACACCACCAGGGCCCTGGGTTTCAAGCACAAAACTTGGCAGCTGTTTAGGCAGGCACCGAGCTAACGTAAGGAGTTTTTTTTCATACCCCAGTGGTGTCTGAAACCCCAGTAAGACAGAACCATTCACTCCCCTGGAAAGGGGGCTGAAACGAGGGAACCAGTGGTGTCACTCAGTGGGTTTCACTTCCATGGAGCCCAACAAGCTGAAAACCCTGGCTTTACATTCTCACTGCCAGCACAGCAGTCTCCAGAGGGGGATAATAGGGCTTGGTGGGGGAGGGGCATCCAGCATTACTGAGGATGTAGTAAGCAGTTTCCCTCTGACAGTGCTAAGGAGACTGAGAGGTTTGGACTGGCAGAATTCACCACAGCCCAGCAAAACAGCTGTGGCCAGACCACTTCTCTAAATTCCTCCTCACTGGGCACGGCATCTCTGAAGGAAATGCATAAGCTGCAGTCAGGGGCTTACAGATAAAACCCTCATCTTCTTGGGACAAAGCACCTGGGTGAAGGGTCAGCTGTGGGCTTCAGCAGACTTAATTTTTCCTGAATGTCAGCTCTGAGGAGGGTAGCTGATCCTGACAAGAGGGATTCTCCCAGTACAGCACACCAGCTCTGCTAAGGGACAGACAGCCTCCTCAAGTGGTTCCCTGACCCCTGAATCTCCTGACTGAGGCAGATTTCCCAACAGGGGTCAACAGACACCTCAAACAGGAGAGCTCTGGCTGACATTAGTCCAGTGCCCCTCTGGGATGAAGCTTCCAGAGGAAGGAGCAGGCAGTAATTTTTGCTGTTCTGCAGCCTCTGCTAGTGATACCCAGGCAAACAGAGTCTGGAGTGGACCTCCAGCAAATTGCAGCAGACCTACAGAAGAGGGGCCTGACTGTTAGAAGAAAAAATAACAAACAGAAAGCAACAACAACATCGACAAAAAAGACGACCTCCCCCCGCCCCCCCCCAAAAAAAAAAAAAAAAACAGCACAAAAATGCTGAAAATTCCAAAAACCAGAATGCCTCTTCTCCAAATAATTGCAACTCCTCTCCAGCAAGGGCACAAAACTGAAGGGAGAATGAGATTGACAAATTGACAGAAGTAGGCTTCAGAAGGTGGGTAATGACAAACCCCTCTGAGCTAAAGGAGCATGTTCTAACCCAATGCAAGGGAGCTAAGAACCTTGATAAAATGTTACAGAAACTGCTAACTAGAATAACCAGTTTAGAGAAGAACATATATGACCTGATGGGGCTGAAAAACACAGCATGAGAACTTCCTGAAGCATACACAAGTATCAGTAGCCAAATCGATCAAGTGGAAAAAACGATATAAGAGTCTGAAGATCACACTTGCTGAAATAAAACATGAGACAAGATTAGAGAAAAAAGAATGAAAAGAATTGAACAAAGCCCCTAAGAAGTATGGGACTATGTGAAAAGATCATACCTATGATTGATTGATGTACCTGAAAGTGATGGGGAGATTGGAACCAAGTTGGAAAACACACTTCAGGATATTATCAGGAGAACTTCCCCAACCTAGCAAGACAGGCCAACATTCAATTCAGGAAATACAGAGAACACCACAAAGATGCTCCTCAAGAAGATCAACCCCAAGACACATAATCATCAGATTCTCCAAGGTTGAAATGAATGAAAAAATGTTAAGGGCAGCCAGAGAGAAAGGTCAGGTCACCTACAAAGGGAAACCCATGAGACTAACAGCGGATCTCTCTGCAGAAACCCTACAAACTAGAAGAGAGTGGGAGCCAATTTTCAGCATTCTTAAAGAAAATAATTTTCAAGTCAGAATTTCATGTGCAGCCAATCTAAACTTCATAAGCAAAGAAGAAATAAAATTTTTTACAGATAAGCAAATGCTGAGGAATCTTGTCACCATCAGGGCAGCCTTACAAGAGCTCCTGAAGGAGGCACTAATTATGGAAAGGGAAAACTGGTACCAGCAACTGCAAAAACACACCAAAATATAAAGACCAACGACACTATGAAGAAACTTCATCAACTAATGTGCAAAATAACCAGCTAGCGTCATGATGACAGAATCAAATTCACACATAACAATGTTAACCTCAAAGTAAATGGGCTAAATACCCCAATTAAAAGACACAGACTGGTAACTGGATAAAGAGTCACGAATGAACAGTGTGCTGTATTGAAAAGACCCATCTTACATGCAAGGACACACATAGGCTCAAAATGAAGGGATGGGGGAATATTTACCAAGAAAATGGAAAGAAAATGAAAGCAGGTGTTGCAATCCTAGTCTCTGATAAAAGAGAGGTTAAACCAACATAGATAAAAACAGACAAGGAACAGCATTACATAATGGTAAAGAAATTAATGAAACAAGAAGAGTTAACTATCTTAAATATACATACACCCAATACAGGAGTACCCAGATTCATAAAATAAGTTCTCAGAGACCTACAAAGAGACATAGACACCCATAAAATAATAGTGGGAGACTTTAAAACCCCTGTCAATGTTAGACAGGTCAACAAGTAAGAAAAGTAACGAGGATATTCAGGACTTGAACTCACCTCTAGATCAAGTGGACCTAACAGACATCTGCAGAACTCCACATCCCAAATGAACAGACTATATAGTCTTCTCAGTGCCACATGGCATTTATTCTAAAATCGATCACATAATTGGCAGTAAAACACTCTTCAGCAAATGAAAAAGAAATGAAAATCATAACAGCCAGTCAGTCTCTCAGACCACAGTGCAATCAAATTAGAATGCAGGATTAAGAAACTCACTCAAAAGTGCACAACCACTTGGAAATTGAACAACCTGCTCCTGAAAGACTACTGGGTAAATAACAAAAATTAAGGCAGAAATAACGAAGTTCTTTGAAATCAATGAGAACAAAGAGACAATGTACCAGAATCTCTGGGGCACAGCTAAACCAGTGTAAGAGGGAAATTTATAGCACTAAATGCCCACATCAGAAAGTGGGAAAGATCTGAAATTGACATCCTAACATCACAATTAAAATAACTAGAGAGGCAAGACCAAAGAAATTCAAAAGTTAGCAGAAGACAAGAAATAGCTACGATCGGAGAAGAATTGAGGGAGACAGACACAGGAAAAACCCTTCAAAAAAATCAATGAATCCAAGAGCTGTTTTTTTGAAAAAATTAACCAAATAGATATATTGCTAGTTAGACTAATAAAGAAGAAAAGAGAGAAGAATCAAATAGGCACAATAAAAAATGATAAAGAGAATATTATCACTGTTTCCACAGAAATACAAACTACCATTAGAGAATACTGTAAACACCCCTACACAAATAAATTAGAAAATCTGGAAGAAAGGAAAAATTCCTGGACACAGACACCTTCCCAAGACTAAACCATGAAGAAGTTGAATCCCTGAATAGACCAATAAGAAGTTCTGAAATTGAGGCAGTAATAGCCTACCAACTAAAAGAAGTGCAGGAGCGGACAGAGTCATAGCTGAATTCTACAGGAGGTACACAGAGGAGCTGGTACCATTCCTTCCGAAACTATACCAAACAATAAAAAAAGAGGGACTCTTCCCAAACTCATTTTATGAGGCCAGTATCATCCTGATTCCAAAATCTGGCAGAGACATGACAAAAAAAGATAATTTCAGGCCAATATCCCTCATGAACATCTATGTAAACATCCTCAATAAATTACTGGCAAATTGAATCCAGTAGTACATCAAAAAGCTTATCCACCATGATCAAGACAACTTCATCTCTGGGATGCAAGGCTGGTTCAACATACACAAATCAATAAATATAATCCATCCCATAAACAGAACCAATGACAAAAACCACATGATTATCTCAATACATGCAGAAAAGACCTTTGATAAAATTCCACATCCCTTCACATTAAAAACTCTCAATAAACTAGGTATTGATGGAACATATTTCAAAATAATAAGAGCTATTTATGACAAACACATAGCCAATATCATACAGAATGGGCAAAAGCTGGAAGCATTCCCTTTGAAAACTGACACAAGACAAAAATGCCCTCTCTCACCACCCTTATTTAACATGGTATTGGAAGTTCTGGTCAGGGCAATCAGGCAAAAGAAAGAAATAAAGGGTACTCGAATAGGAAAAGAGGACATAAAATTTTCTCTGTTTGCAGGTGACATGATTGTATATTTAGAAAATCTTGTCGTTTCAGCTCCAAAACTCCTTAAGCTGATAACTAACTTCAGCAAAGTCTCAGGACACAAAATCAATGTGCAAAAATCACAAGCATTCCTATACGCCAACAAAAGACAAACAGAGAACCAAATCATGAGTGAACTTTCATTTGCAATTTCTACAAATAAAATAAAATACCTAGGAATACAGGTAACAAGGGATGTGAAGGACCTCTTCAAGGAGAACTACAAACCACTGCTCAAGGGAATAAGGACACAAATAAATGGAACAAAAATTCCATGCTCATGGATAGAAAGAATCAATATCACGAAAATGGCCCTACTACCCAAAGTAACTTATAGATTCAATGCTATTCCAATCCAGCTACCACTGACTTTCTTTGCAGAATTAGAAAGAAAAAAAAAAAAAAAAAAAAAAAAAAAAAAAAACTGGTGAAAGTCAGATGGTTCATAGTCTTTTTGAAAAACCAGTAGCCATGTG
>NW_012104909.1:103478-114901 GCF_000951045.1 Mandrillus leucophaeus | reverse complement strand
AAAAAAAAAAAAAAAAAGCAACAAGGAAAGTATTTGCTATCTAATAAATGCTGCTGGGAAAACTAGTTTGCCATATGCAGAAAACGGAAACTGGAACCCTTCCTTACACCTTATACAGAAATTAACTCAAGATGGATTATGGACTTAAATGTAAAACTCAAAACCATAAAAACCCTAGAAGAAAACCTGGACAATACCATTCAGGACACAGGCATGGGCAAAGACTTCATGACTAAAACACCAAAAACAATTGCAACAAAAATCAAAATTGACAAATGGAATCTCATTAAACTAAAGGACTTCTGCACAGTAAAACAAACAAACAAACAAACAAAAACTATCATTAGAGTTAACAGGCAACCTACAGAATGGGAGAAAATTTTTGCAGTCTACCCATCTGACAAAGATCCAATATCCAGAATCTACAAGGAACTTTAACAAATTTACAAGAAAAAAACAACCCCATCAAAAAGTGGGCAAAGTATATGAACAGACACTTCTCAAAAGAGGACATTTATGTGGTCAACAAACATATGAAAAAAAGGTTCATCATCTCATGCCAGCTCTAATGGTGATTACTACGAAGTTAGGAAACAACTCATGATGGCAAGGCTGTGGAGAAATAGAAACGTTTTTACACTGCTGGTGGGAAACTAAATTAGTTCAACCATTGTGGAAGACAGTGTATTGATTCCTCAAGGATTTAGAACCAGAAATACCATTTGACCTAGCAATCCTTTTACTGGATATATACCCAAAGGTTTATAAATCATTCTACTATAAAGATATATGCACACATATGTTTACTACAGCACTATTTACAATAGCAATGAGTTGGAACCAATCCAAATGTCCATCAATGATAGACTGGATAAAGAAAATGTGGCACATATATACCATGGAATACTATGCAGTCAAAAAATAATGAGTTCATGTCCTTTGCAGGGACATAGATGAAGCTGGAAACTACCATTCTCAGCAAACTGACACAGGAACAGAAAAGCAAATATCACATATTCTCACTAATAAGTGGGAGCTGAACAATGAGAACACCATGGACACATGGAGGGGAACATCACACACATGGCCTGTCAGGGGTTGGCAGCCAAAGGCAAAGAGAGCATTAGGACAAATACCTAATTCATGAGAGACTTAAAACCTAGATGATGAGTTGATAGTTTCAGCAAACCATCGTGGCACATGTATATCAGTGAAACAAGCCTGCACATTCTGCACATATATCCCAGAACACAAAGTAAAACCAAAAAGAAAACAAGAAAAAAAAGAATCCCTATGGTTATGTACAATTATTCATAATATTTTCCAATTTTCAATTTCCTGACTTACTTCATGTATCTATTCCTTATAATTTATTGATACATTTACTTATCAAAAATTTATTGTGTTAAGCTTCCAAAACAAATGGTAAATATTATGTATGATATTTCTTCATCTATTTTATACCTAATCATGGAAGCATCGAGGAAAGGGCATGGTTTTTAATTCAAGATGTCTTGAATTTGCATCACGGTGCATTAAATTATTCTGTAAACTTGGTCAAGACACTTAACCTCTTTGAGATTCAGTATACTAATATATAAAAAGGAATACTTGCAATTCTATCAAAATAATTGAAATATTAAAAATAATAGATTTTGTTTTACACATCTCACATATAGTGTATAGTATTATCTAATTTAAAACACACAGATTCAAATTTACATACTTAAATCAGTGCTAATTTTGTAGTCAACATTTATGTAAATAATTTTCTGAAAAACAATATTTATATTATTATTAAATCATGCCTTATATATTGGCTATAGCTGTTTTCTCTACATCGTAGGCTGGTTAATAAATGTGAGTAATGTAAAATTGGTTTTAATAGATTCTAGACTTTGAAGATTCTCAGCCAGTTTGATTTTAAATGTATATAACATTAATATATTTTTGGATTTTTATATATTAAAATGGCCAAAATAATTTATACATCAGCATGTCTGCCATGCAGCACAATGTGTGTGTATGTATATCTAGCCAAATAAATACTTAATTATTTTATTTTTATTTTTATATACTTAGCTAAACTGAAAGTACATTTCCATGTAGTTACAAAGATTATGATTTACTATCAGAGAAATTTTCATTATATTTGAAAGGGGAAGTTGAACCCTAGTCCTAAGTTCTGAAGATTGATGTGGAGTACCAGAATCTGACTTACTTTGTTGGCATAATGCAGAAGCTGAGTCTGAACTTCTCTAGATACCTTTTGATGTCTCCATTCTTCTTCTCTGACTTCTGAACCATTTGTATGTACAACTTCATGACAAAGGGCAAAAAGCTGTGATGTAAGTTGGTCATGTTGCTACAATTAGAATTCATGAGAATCATAGTTGAGTTGTACTCTGATCTCATTAGTTCTTGTGTTCTTTGTTGGATCTAATTGGTTCACACACTCTCTTACTTTCTGTATAGTTTCTCTCTGTAATTATTGCTACTCTTGGCCTTCAGTGACTTCAGGATCTCCATAATACAAATATAAAAGAGCTTTCTGTACACATCATCACTTGATCTCATAAATCCATAAGATCTAATTTCTGTAATAAATACTTTATTTCATATCACTCCTAGTGGTTTAACTTTCTTAACTGAACTTTGATATACAAATTCTAGATATGTCCTGTAGATAGAAAAATCTATAAGGAAAAGTGATAAATAAAATTAAATAAGCAATGATAATAGAAAATGACAAAGGTATATTATATAAGTCCAAACAATAAAAAAATGGAGACTGCAACCTTGACATAAGGCAAAGGATACTCAAGCCCCCAAACGCTTACTTCCTGAGAATATAAAATACGCTTTCATCTGAAGTGCACATAACTCTTCCAGAAAGTTTGATACTATTATAGTTTGACAATAAAAATTTAACTTTATAAAATAAAACCAGTAAAAACAAAACAGACCACAAATGAAAAAAAATAAAAATTATTTTAAAAAACAAAGAAGAGATCCTTAGACTTGTGGCTTTATCCTATTACACTACAGTGCTCAAGCTATTGAGGAAATTTTTTTAAAAGTGAAAGTTTATAAAAAGTAATGGTAGTCATTAGGGTTTCTGGCTCTGCATGTAAGGAGCATCCAAGTCACCATCCATACTAAAACAAGTAAATATATGAACAGACTGAAGTATCAACAACCCTTCTCAGATCTTTAAGAGAGATATGTATACAGGAAGAATGGCTGCAACTAAGACTGGAGAGTCAGAGAGAAAAATACAGGAAATGATAGCTTACTGGGTCAGAAACTAACAAATGGAAATCACCAAGGAAATCAGTGCTGGGATGGGAAAACTTAAACTGCAATTGACAAATTTTTGAAGGCTCACTTAGGACAAGTCATAGAATTATATACTCCAAGGGGCCCTGCAGTTTTGTGAATTTTACCTCCAGGAACTTGACCAGCTTATCATGGGATGTATTGGGGTGGGTCAGATGCTCCTTGCCGGAAGCATCTCTTTATGCTTCCGGCAAGGAGAGTAGAAAAGTAAGCGTTTTCAGATATGCCAGAACACTCTGTTTTTATTAGGAAAGTCTGTCTTAGGAAAGACTATTTGACCAGAACCTATTCTGCTGGGATATTATAAAAGCCAAACAAACCTGGGAGAAGGGAAATACCCAATTCCAGTTGGCTCTAGCCTTTCCTGTGGAGGAAGGAAAATACCGAACTCTACTCCACTCTAGCTATCAATCCCCATCTCAGGATAAAAGGAAAAAATAAGAAACACTTGTGAATTTTATAGTACAGACGTTTAGGCCCACTAAATGACTGAGATGCGATCACAAGATCATAGGATTACAGAAGACTTTCTGCTCCCTCCCATACCCTACTACCATGTTATTAAAAGCCTATTTACAGCAGCTTCTTTTACCTACTACATCATGTTCAGTCATGCAAAAAAAAAAAAGAAAGAAAGAAAGATAAAAGAAAAGAAAATTTAAAAAAAAAAGGCATACTAGAAGGTAAGAAAAATTTGAAAAGGCAGAGCAAACAGCAAAAGCAAACACGGTAGGAATGCTGGAATTATCAGAACTGGAATTGAAAACATTTCTGAATATTTCTGAATAATATGCTTAGGGATCAAATGGATAAAGTAGACCACATGCAAGAATACATGGGGGAAAGTCAGTAAAGAAGTGGGTATCCTAAAAAAAAGAACCAAAAAGAAATGTTAGAGATAAAAAACTTTGTAACAGAAACATTAATAAACAATGCCTTTAATGGCCTTATTTGTACTCATGATGTGGCTCAGAAAAGAATCTCCGAGGTTAGAATAGAAACTTTCAAAACTGTAAAGCAAAGAGAGTGAAGACTGAAAAAGAATAAAAGAGAGAGAGAATATCTAAGGACTTTGGAATAACTACAAAACATTTAATATATGTGCAATGAAAATACTAGAGGAGGAAAAAGAGAGAAAGAAATAGAAAAAATATTTGAAAACATATGACAGGCAATTTCTTCCAATTTATTTCAGACACCAAAGCACAAATCCAAGAAGTTCAGAGAATATCAGGCAAAATAAACACAAAAAATGTATATATAGACATATCATTTTCAAATGACAGAAAATCAAAGAGAAAAAATCCTGAATGAAACTAGAGCGAGAAAAAATACCTTTTATAAAATAAAAATGAAAATTATATTTAACTTCCCTCAGAGCCAATTGCACTATCTGGCAACCAAGGTAATAGAGTGAAATATTTAAAAGTAATAAGAGAGCAAACAACTAACCTAGAATTATGTGTCCTAAAAATTACCCTTGAAAGCAGAAAATGAACTAAATACCTTTTTAAAGAAAATAAAAATTGAAGTGACTTATTGACAAAGTTGCCTTTCAAGAAAGTTTAAAAGAAGTTCTTTAGACAGGATCTAATAATGTGGGACATTTACTCTACACTGAAAAAATAAGAACATCAAATAAAGAATAAGTGAATAACAAATTCACTCCTTAATTAATCTAACATAAAATGGTTTCTTCAAAATAAAAATAGTAATATGTATTCAATTATATATACTTATGTATGTATCTCATATATATATATATAAATAAACACATTATATGTCCTTTATATATAAGTAAAATGAATGACAGTAATGGCACAAAAGATAAGAGGGAGGAATTAGAATTATTTTGTTATCATAATGTACTCATACTACCCGTGAAGTGGTATAGTGTTATTTGAAAGTGGGCTTTTACTAGTTTTCAAGGTATATTCAAACTCTCAGGCAATCACTAAAAAATACATAAAAAGAAACATAACTCATATAAAAAAGGGAAAAAAATTATATAAAGTGCTCAATTAAAACCACAAGAGACAGTAAAAGAGTGGACAACAAAGAGAAAAAGGGAAAAAATAAAAAGCAATAGTAAATACAGTAGATATTAACCAGACTATACTAATAATCACTTTGAATAGCAATGATATAAATGCATCAATTAAAAGACAGTAATTGTCACAGTAGACCAAAACTCAAGACCCAGTTATATGCTGTTGACAAGAAACAAACTTTAAATAGAAAGATACAGAGGCTCTAGTTTGTGAGATTTAAGAAAGGAAGCTACCTCCATAAACAAAAGTGCAAGGTGATGCAGCAAGTGCTAATACAGAAGCTGCAGCAAGTGATCTGGAAGATGAAGATAATTGATGAAAATAATTACACTAAAGAACAGATTTTCAGTGTAGATAAAATGGTTTTATATTAAAGAAAGATTATAAATCAATGGAAGGAAAATATATAAAGAAAAAAATGTATAAAAATACATTAATACAAACAAAGTGGGAGTAGCTGTATCAATTTCAGACACAGCAGACTTGAACCAAGAAACATTTTTAGGGATAAAGGGCATTAACTAATGATAAAGGAGACAAGAATACAAGAATACATGGGAATTCTTATATGACATGTATGCATAATACAGCATCAAACAACATAAGGCAAAAACTTACAGATCTGCAAGGAGAAGTAGATGAATTCACTTGTGTAATTGGAGACTTTAACAATCCTTGAACTGTAATTGTTTGGGGGTACCATGAACTAGATCTGTGTAAGGCAGAATAAATGTTATTAGTGTTTAGAATGCTCCATTGACTAGATTTTTCCTCATCTCTTTCCCTGTTCCTACACCTCTCTATTCCTGAAGACACAACAATATTGAAATTAGGCCAATTAATAACCTTGCAATGGGCTCTAAGTGTTCAAGTGAGAGAAAGAGTCATATTTTTCTCGCCTTAAATCAAAAGCTAGAAATGATTAAGCTTGGCATGTTAAAAGCCAACTAGGCCAAAGCTAGTATTTTTGCAGGAAAGCACTAGCCAAGTTGTGAAGGCAAAATAAAGTTTTTGAAGGAACTTAAAATGCCACTCTAGTGAATACACAAATGATAAGAAAGCAAAACAGCTTGATTGCTAATATGGAGAAAGTTGTAGTGGCCTGCGTGGAAGACAAAACCAGCTCCATCATTCACATACACTAAAGCCCAATCCAGAGCAAGGCTCTGTCTTCAGTTCTGTGAAGGGTAAGAGAGGCAATAAAGCTGCAGAAGAAAAGTTTGAAAGCAGAGGTTGTTTCATGAGATTTAAGAAAGCAACCTGCCTCTATAAAATAAAAGTACAAAGTGATACAGAAAGTGCTAATATAGAAACTACAGCAGGTGATCCAGAAAATTAAGCTAAGATAATTGATGAAATGACTATACTAAACAACAGATTTGCACTGTAGATAAAGTAGTTTCATGTTGGAGAAAATGGCATTGAGTATTTTTACAGCTAGAGAGAAAAAGTTAATGTCTGGCTTTAGAACTTCAGAGTTGGACTTTCTTCTTAGGGAATAAGGCAGCTGGTGACTTTACACTGAAGCCAATGCTCATTTGCTATTTCAAAAATCTTAGGACCTTAAGAATTATGCTAAATCTACTCTGCCTATGTTCTATAAATGGAACAGCCAGTCTGGATGACAGCATATCTATGCACAGCATAGACTACTGACTATTTCAAGCCCATTCTTGGACCAACTGCTCAGAAAAAAAAAAAACAATTATTATAAAATATTACTGTTCAGTGACACTAGTCACCCAAGATCTCTGAGGGAGATTTACAAGAGATTAATGTTGGTTTTATGTCTGCCAGGATGACATCTATTCTGCAATCTATGGATCAAAAAAAAAATTTCTAATTTCAAGTCTTATTATTTAAGGGGTGTATTTTTTAAGGCTATAACAACCATAGATAGTCATTCTTCGGATAAATTTAAGCAATGTAAATTAACAATTTCGTGGAAAAGAATCACCATTCTAGATGTAATGAAGACCATTTATGATTCATGTGAATACATCAAAATGTCAACGTTAGCATGAGATTGAAAAAAGTCAATTTCAACCCCCAAAGTCAATGACTTTGAGGGATATAAGACTTGAGTGGAAGAAGTAATTGCAAAGTGGTGGAAATTGCAAGAGGGCTAGAATGAGAAGTGGTGCTTGAGGATGTAACTAAATTGCTCTAATCACACTATCAAACTTAAATGAACATGGAGTGGCTTCTTACGATGAGCAAAGAAAGTGATTTCTTGGGATGGAATTTGGTCTTCATGGAGTTACTGTGAACATGGTTGAAATGACAATAAAAAGCTTAGAATATTTCATAAACTTAGTTTATAAAGCAATGGCAAGGTTTCAGAGAACTGAGTCCAAGTTCTGTGAGTAAAATGCTATCAAACAGCATTTCATGCAACACAGAAATCTTTCACGAAAGAGTCCATCATTGTGGCAAAATTTATTGTTATCTTATTTTTTTAAGTTTCCACAATGACCCCAGACTTCAGGAACCACAACCCTGACTAGTCATCAGTCAATATTTATACAAGCCCCTTCATCAGCAAAAAGATTAAGACTCACTGAAGGCTTAGATTATTGTTAGCATTTTTAGCAATAAAATATTTTTAAATTAAAGTACGTCCTTTTTAAAAATAATACTATTGTGCATACAGGCTACAATATGGTATAAACATAACTAATATGTATACTGAAAAGCCAAAAATTTGTTTGATTCACTTTGTTGTGACACTCACTTTATCACAGTAGTCTGGAATGATATGAGAAATATTGATGAGGTAGGCTTGTACTTCACCCAATAACAGCAGAATACACATTCTTATGAAGCTTATGTGGAACAGTTCACTGTTCTGGGCCATAAAACAAACTTAAAATTTTAAAATAATAAAAATTATATAATATTTAATCTCATAACACATTGGATTTAAACAAGGAATAAATGATAGAACGATAAATTTTTAAATCTCCAAATATGTAGACATTCAACAACACACTTCTAAATAACACAGGGACTAAAGAAGAAATAGCAAGAAACATTTTAAAATATATTAAGTTAAAGAAAAATAAAAACACAAGATAAAACAACACAAAAATTTGTAAGATACAGTAACAGTAGGGCTTAGAAGGAACATTTTATAATTGAATGCATATATTAGAACAAAACAAAAATCTAAAATATATAAGTTTCCACCTGTCTGAACTGAAAAGAAGTGCAAACTAAATCAAAAATAAGCAAAATAAAATAAATAACAAATATCATAGAAGAAATTACTGACATTGAAAACAGGAAGTCAATAGTGAATATCAACAAAACCAAGAGCAGATTCTTTGAAAATACTAATAAAATTGATAAAACTCTTAACTTGCTATCTAAATAAAAAAGAGAAGAGACAAATTACTTTCAGAAATGATTTTACATCACTTCAGATCCATGGACAATAAAAGGAAAATAAAGGAATACTACAGAAAACTTCGTGGTCACAAACTTGATAACATGTATGAACTGGACCAATTCCTTGAAAGACAGAATCTACCAAACTCACACAAGAAGAAATAGACAATTTAATTGAAGAAACTGAATAAATAACTAATAACCTTTCAGAATGGGAAGCATGAGGCCCAGATGGGTTCCTGAAGAATTCTACAAAACATTTAAGAAAGAAGTTACTCCAATTGTTTTTTACAATTTCTTTCAGAGGACAGAAGCAGACTTTCTGATTCATTCCATGAGACCAGCATTACTTTGATAACAAAATAAGACAAAGAAATTTCAAAAAAATCTAAGCTATAACCAATGTCTCTCATGAACATAGATGCACAAATCCACAACAAAATACATGAAGATAAATTCAATAGTGTATAAGAATGACACACAACAACCAAGAGGGATTTATCTCATTTAGGCAAAGCAATTTGAACATTTGAAAATTTATTAATGTAATTTATTACATCAATAAACTAAAAAATCACATGATCATGTCAATATATACAAAAAAGCTTTTAATAAAATTTAACAACCATTCATGTCAAAAAAATCTCTCAGTAAACTAGAAATATGGGAGAATGACCACAACTTAATAAAATGCATATACAAAAAAAACTATAGCTAACTTCATACTTAATGATGAGAAAGTAGAAGCTTTCTCATTAAGTTAAGGCAAGAATATCCCCTCTTACCACTTCTTCAATCTCATACTGTAAGTTTAAGCTAATGAAATAAGAGGAGAGAGAAAAATAAAAGGAACACAGATTGGGAAGGAATAAATATATTTTTTAGTTCACAGATGACATGATCATACATTTAGAAAGTTTGAAAGAATTGACAAAATACTCTAGGAACTAATAAGTGATTATAGCAAGGATTTAGGAACAAAGTTAGTACAAAAAATTAATAGCTGTCTGTAAAATGTTTCTTTGTAAATACAAGAAACAAACAAGTATAATTTGAAATTTAAAAAATAATTTAAAAACAAACCAATAAAAACATTTATATTAACAACTTAAATAATGAAATATTTAGAATTTTACAATGAAATCTTGAAAAAATAGTATACAAGATCTATATAAAAATGTAAAACTGATTAATAAAATCAAATAACTATACAAGTGGAAATGTATTTTATGTTTATGAATAGGAAGACTTGTTGGGGAAAATCTGAATGTTGGGAAAAAAACTGAGACAGGGCCTGCATATCTGACACAATGTAAAAGAGTCTTGAAACATGTCCAGGGTCCAGGGTCTAAAATCCCTTGTGGCCTTTGGAACACCAAGCTCTGTGCCAAAAGGTGAAAGGGTGCCCTGCTGCACCACAATCTAAGCCCAGGGCATAAAACTCCTCCTGGCTTGTACAGAATTCAGGGTTCAGGGCATAAAACCCCTTGTGGCCTCTGGAATGTGTCTAGACTTGCTGGCTCCTTGCTTGTATCTTAAGCTGGAAGAACATGTTTCACATTACCTCAAGTAGCAGAACATGTTCCATATGCTTCAGAGAAAATGCTAAACCGTCACAGCTGTAGATCATGTGCTTGATACACCACTTCCTTTCAATCCCCAGATCCTCACCACCTGCTCCTTTGTTTGATCACCAATAAATAGTGTGGGCTTCCAGAGTTCGGGGCCATTCTCAGCCTCCTTATTGGTGTTGGCCCCCGGTCCCACTTTATGCACTCTTGACTTGTCTCATTCCTTTGACTCCACCAGCCCCCATGGCCTGGTGTTGGATCTCATCTCCCCAACAGAGACTCAATATTGTCAAGATGCCTGTCACTTCTTCCCAATTTGACCTATTGTTTCAGTGCAATCCCAATTAAAATTCCAGTAAGTTATTTTGTGGACTTTGACAAACTGATTCTAAAGTGTATGTTGCAGAGGGAAAGACACAAACTAGCTAACAAAATAGTGAAGGAGAAGAAAAAATTTGAGGGCTAGCACTCTTGATGTTAATACTCCCTATAGAGCTACACTAAGGAGGGCAATGTAAAAGAGGCAAAATAATACACATATAGGTTAATGGAACAGAACAGAGAGCCAAGAAATTGACCTACATAAACACAGTTAGCTGATCTTTGAAAAAGAAAGCAAAGGTAATATAATGAAGTAAAATAGAATTTTCAACAAATGATTCTGAAAAAAACTAGGCATCCATATGCGAAAAATAAAAATAATCCAGACACTGATCTTTCAAGTCCAGAAAACTTTCATGTTCCCTTTAATAAAATAATTCTCAATTACTACAAAAGAACACAGAAAAAGAGGAAAAGAAAAATAGCAGAATGATATACTGAAATCTGTTTCAATAAAATATTCTATGTAAGTTGTTTAAATATTGCAAATAAAAACAGGGCTTATGAGATTGTACTTAAAAAGCAGCACCAGGCCAGGCGCGGTGGCTCACGCCTGTAAACCCAGGACTTTGGGAGGTCTAGTTGGGCGGATCACGAGGTCAGGAGATGGGGATCATCCTGGCTAACATGGTGAAACCCCGTCTCTACTAAAAATACAAAAAAAAAAAAAAAAAAGAAAAAAAAGAAAAAA
>NW_012104909.1:93085-103428 GCF_000951045.1 Mandrillus leucophaeus | reverse complement strand
AAAAAAAAAAAAAAAAAAGAAAAAAAAGAAAAAAGAAAAGAAAAAAGCAGCACCTACTTATATCCTGCCTACAAATAAATACAACAAAACAAACAAAACAATAAAAGAAAACTTGGAAATCCATAAAACAAAACAAACCTTTAAATGCATGGATAGAAAAAGTTATATACAATGATAACATTATAAAAAGGAAGGTTGTTACAGCTGTATTAATAGCGAAGCAAATTTTAGGAAATAATATTTGCAAAGATTAAAAAAACTTTCCAAGATATAGGGCAGAAAATAATAAATAAATATATGGGTATGCAAAATTAAAAACAACATATAGAAATTTGAGTAAAAATGTGGAGGACATAATTGTGAACAGTCAAAGGATTCCTCAGCTAAACTGTGTCTGGTTCCAAATCTCTACACATTGATTTATTTTCACATTACCACCACTATTTCCAAGAAGATATAAAAGGGAATATACTTGAATCGTATCTCTTGACAGTGTTCATTTATATATACATAATACTTGAAAGTAAACTTAGAACTATCTAAGAAGTTAAAGTACATTTGACACTAGTTTTCTAACAGAGTGGTGTTCTTCTTCAGGAAAAATAATACATTAGCAACTTGGTTCCTATACTTTAGAAAGACAGTTTGACTGTTGTGACCAAATTTATAATTTAAAATGTATCAGAATAGTGATGAAAATTAAAGTCTCATTTGTAGTTAAGCATTTTGATTGAGAAAATAAGAATAATGAAATCGGCAATTTTTACATTATAAATATTTCCAGCTTTGTCCTTATCCATTTTATCATGATTTTCATCTTATATATTAACAAGATACTCAGTTGAATAACATTTATTTGTTATTATTGCATTAGAAAATCTCTTTCTATAATGATAATGAGAGAGAATTGAAGACAATAACTTTGAGGCTTCAGTATTTCAACTTCACATCTACCAAAACTTTTAATTATTTAGGTTTTAAAAATGTTTCTATTTATAAGGCTAAATTTAAAAACTGTATATTTTACTCAACAACAAAAGATACATGGAATAAATAGCAACACTGTAAAACAAATTGCAGGCACACTTAAGAAGATTGTTAACTTATTTATTAATTGAATGATAGTTGTAATGGGGATAATCGAACAAGTAAAATATGAGTTTATATTTGCAAAGAAATGAGTTTGTATTTTATTGAGAGGTTAAGCAATATCAGACAATGCTAATAAAAAGCTATGACTTTTCTGTTGCTGTTACAGATGAGGTGAAATCAGTCATGAGAAATGAATTATTAAATAAGTGTAAAAACAGGATTAAGGAAGAGTCATCCATATGGACAATTAAGTCACTCTGAATAGTTTTAAGAATATAGATGATGAGTAACACAGTGAATCAAGTGTGCAAATTATCAGTACATGAAGGGATTATATAAAAAGATTGCTATATTAGTATGCATTTTCAAGGCTGATAGTGTAAATAATACAAAATTAGTTGTTATTTTCTCAGTGTTTTCATGGTACTTTATCTGCTGCTTTGGTAAAATACATATTGCAATTATCATTGTTTACCTTTGGATTCTCTTTGTTCAAAGGAATACGTTGAAATTTTTAGGTACTAATCTTGTTTATGGTTTATATTCTCTATAGAATCAAGTTATACATGTAAGCTGAAAGAACAAATTCTATAAGGCACATAAGGAGGTCTCATATATAATTTGAAAATATAAATAATCATATGAAAATTAAAATGTTAAATATTGACTATTTTATATTTAAAAAGGTAGTTTGGCTTTAAAAAGAAAAAAGCAATTGAAATTTTAAGCTGCGGAACTGTGTAGGACATCAGATTGCAGCATCATTTGCCTTGAGTTATTAATCCTAAACATTAATAGGGCATTGATTTAGTAATGTTCCTCATAAGAACAATGAAAACATCACCATCATTATGAAAAAATATAAGTTGCTGGACAAGCTTACTTTGGAAATAAAACAGTGTTGAGGGCTCTCTTCAGCTATTTACCACATTGGTCCATAAAAATGTCATGGTGCCAAATGATTCAAGATAAATGAATGAATGAAGACTTAAAAATGTTTAAACACAGAGAGCAGCTCTCCAAAGAACAAGTGTATTTTATTGGGTGTAATCTTCCTTAGGAAAGAATGAACTTCTCTTAACTTGATTGATGTTAAGTGAAGAATTGAGTTCCATTTCTTTAGGGGCAATCTGAAATAATTGCTTTCTCCTAGAGGACAGCTATATTGGATGGTTTATAAGGCTTCTTATAAACCTAACAACTAATGGTTCTATACATTATTTCATATATTATATGGCATGTTAAAAAACCCTAAATTAATAACTAATTTTTATTGACCCACTCCTACTCAAAGGGAAATTTAATTGTAATTTTGTTAGCTTAATGTATGTCAAAGAAAAATAGTATTTTATTAATGTTTAGATAATATAAATAGAATAATTATAGCTAAGTGTATATCACAAAGAAAATTATGTCTTGTTGTTTAGAAAATTAATTTCTTTTTCCTCTTAACGTCTATGGGAAAAGTGAGTTGACTGGTCTTTACAGGAAAAAAATTATAAATAATAATACACGTGAATTTATATGAAGTTAACAGGACATTTATAAGAAATAATTCAAATAGTATAGAATAATATATTGCTTACGGTGCATATTTCAAAATCTATAAAATTATATGATACCATAAACAGAACAAAATTGTAATAACTAGCCATCAAATTCAAGGTCACTCTTTCCTCAGTGGAATGAGTACTTATTAATATTCATACTCCTTTTGTAATTTTAAAATGCATTATGTATTATAAGTTCCCTGCTAAAAGATAGTTTTAGCAAAAATATAGAATATCAACTCTCTCTTTAATGAATTAGGAGATAGTCCACATTTATACATATACACATAATACATTTATAAATAAACCACTAGTGAAATTACTTACATTATCATGCATGCTTTAAAATAATTTGCAAATTAAATATCAATGTACATTATCTAAAAAGATATGCAACAAATAATGCTTTACAAATACATATTAAAACAATGAACAAAACTATTAGTGTTAGCATTTGCCAATATTAGTTTTGCATATCTATAGTTCTTTACAAAAGTAATTTATACTTATTTATGCTTTTGATTAGAAGGAAGAAAACGAAGGTCATTTTCAGAAAACAAAATAAAACTTGAACTGGATTTTTGCTCAAAAATATGTTTAGAATATTTTTTACAGTCTGACAGTTTTATAATAAAAATATTATGTGTACTGGTTGCAGTTTTATCATTTATTAGCAAGTTGTCAAGTGAGTGAAAGTTAGTAAGTTGTTATCTTTAGTTCCTTTTTATAAAGTAATTAGAATAATATGGTTAAGATTGTAAGAATTGTTGTTTCTTTCACTGTTAATCATCTCTGAGATGGGCTCAGAGGTACAATCATAAGATTGTTATGTACTTATCTCTGTGGTTTTTGTTAATTTATATAAAAATATTACAATGATTTTGGCAATATCCATAATCTTGGAAATTATTCTTTTAACTAGCAGTGAAGCACAACAAAAATGATGCGGGGACTAATTTCACAATTGAAGAGGCTTTTGTTTTATTGCACATTCAGAAAAGATATTTTATAAAAGTTGCGTTTCCTGTTGATTTTATTCAAAACTTGTGATATATGTATTACAATTTTGAAATCGAATTTTGTATACAGTGAAAAATGTATAAAATATAAAAGATAACAAATGTTGGTGAAGATGTGGAGAAAAAGCAACCCTGGTACACGATGGGTTGGAATGTAATTAGTATAGCCTTTAAGGAAAACAGTGCAAGTCTCCTCAAAAAATTAAAAATAGATCTACCTTATGATTCAGCAATCTTATCTCTGGGTATAGATTAAAAAACTGAAATCTATATGTTACAAATATATTGGCACTCTCATGCTTATTGTACCATTATTCACAAAAGTTAAGATTTGAGATGAATCTAAGTGTTCATCAATAGATGAATGGTTTAAAAATTTGGTGTATATACACAACCAAATTATATTTAGCCGTAAAAAAATGAATTAAATCCTGCCATTTGTGACAACATGGATTTACCTGGAGAGCATTATGGTAAGTGAAGTAGGCCAGACACAGAAATAAAATTATTGTACAATCTCATTTGTGAAATGTAAAATAGTGAAGCTTATAGAGGCTGAAAATATAATTGCGGGCACCAGGGCCTGGGAAAGAAAGGGGTATGAGAAGTTGTTAGCCAAAGCATACAAAGTTTCAGTTAGATAGGGTGAATAAGTTCTTGAGATCTATCATTAAGTGTGATGGCTATAATTGATAATACTGTGTTGTACAGTTGAAAATAGTTAAAGAGCAGATCTTAAATTTACTTACCACACACAAACGTAAATAAGTGAGGTGACAGACATGTATATTAGCTAATTGTGGTAGTCATTTTATAATATATACATAAACCATATGTATACATATAACATTTTCTACCATAAATATATACAATTTTAAACTTGCAATTATAATAAACATTCACAATAAATTATTTTAATTGAATCTAAAAAAGTAAATAATTATCTACAAAGTAATGTCTAAAAAATTTATTTGATTGAAAACAGAAGAAAGTTAACATTAACTATTGATTCAACTTAATTTTGGCAAACATATGTTAACATTTGGTACACTAAAATCTTTAGCAGAGATTACTTTCATTCATGTTATGAATATAATCAGTCATTGAATATTTATGTTTTGCAAATGTTATTTCTGTTATTTGTTAAGCAGAAACTATATATATATAAATATATTATATGTATCTTATAAAATCTTGTATATTTATGAATATTTACAGTATGATATATATTAATATTTAAAATATAAATTTTTCTTTAAGATAGTAAAAATAGATTTTGATTTCTTGAAAATAGCAAATGGAAGGTGAATGGGAGTCAAAGTCAGTTGTTTATTTATCTCCTTTTAATACTTAACTGTATATACTGATTGAAATTTGAATACCTAAAGCCTGGAAACAAATCAATGAATAAAACACAGGAATAAAACCAAATATCTATGAAGAAACCACTGTAAAAAGCAGAGATATCCATAATTTTCTTTTAGAATATGATATTTGAAGGTGTTGTTTTAAAATAATATTTTATGAACTTACTGCAATTTAAAAACTTTAATTTCAAAAAATAAAATAAATAGGAATATTTTGCCAACAAATTCATTGAGCTTTGCCTTTATATATATATACACACATATATATACACATACACATATTTTTGAACACTTCTAATGTATTTTCTTAAAGATATAAAGTAGTCTAGTAAATTTTATACACTTTCAATTGTAAATTAAAAGACAGTATTATACTAATTTTTAAAAACCTATGTTAAAAAATCCTAGTTTGATGTATTTCAATATTATTTGATGACATACTATTTTAATTATATATATGTACTTGTATCATATAATATTAATTAATTTTAATAACTGCTTCTTTTCACTGCAATAAAAATTAACATAATACTAAAGATTATGATAAGATAAAATTTAATGTGTTACCAACCAATGTATTTGGTAATATTATAAAGACTTTACATGTTATTTTATGTAGTTTTTGTAATAATCCTATGAGTTACCCACTATTATTATTTACATTTTATAGATGAGGACACTGATGCACTAAAATGATGAATAACTTTCCTAAGGCCACATTGTTTGATTTTCTAATCTTATTTTTTGCTCTAGGGACAAACCTTTTTAAGGCTAATTCCTTTTTGAAGTGTCACTTTTAAAAGATTTTAAGATATGTATTGAAGGACAAAGTTGGATGCAAACAAAACGTGTCTCCCAATATTTTTGCCATTTAATATGAAAGAACAAGATGAGAAAAACAGTTTCAATATTAATGTGTACACTTGGCACAACTCAAAGACAGATAATATTAAATTACAGAATAACAGTGAGTAAAACTGAAATACCAACAAATGACTGTTTGCATCATCTTGGGCTACCACTCCACAGCAACACAGCTTCAGGAATTCATGAAAAGCAAATGTAGACAGAAAATCTGTAGAACAGTGGACTACTGAAGGAATCTGAGCAAGATATTTAATAACCACTGAGAAGATTAAATTCACTCTAAATCCAAGAACACTGGAAAACTGTCCAGGCAAATTAAAGTATGGTCGACAGGACAGGGATTTCAAATTAGCCACTTGAAAAAGCATAATTTAAAGCTACAGATGCTATTTAAAGAAGTCAGATCCATTGTAAAGAATTTTATGATTTAAAGGTTAGTTGTTGAAACACGTAAATTATGTGTGCGGGAAAATAGAAAAACATAAAACAAAAAAAAACACACTTTAGCAATTGTGGAAATAAAGAAAAAAAAATAAGGTATTGAGAGATAAAAGAAAGCCATAAATTTGGCATTCTCACAAAACCTCCCATATCCCCCAAACAAACTTAAAATATATATATATGTTAAAGTATCTGGGCTTTGTGCTTCTGACAGAAGAGGGCACCATTAAACTAATAATTTTTTGAAAAATTCTATTATTATAAAAATCAATAAGAAAAAAGTAAAGTCCTTATACAACTATTGCAGAACATCAGGAAATAATATCCCAAATATATGAAGGGATAAAAAGTATTCACTAAAAACCACCCTAAAGTAGAAGAAAATGTAAGTCAACAGAACAAGCAGTTATACATAATCAGTTATTGAGAGTGTGAAAACATGATGAATTAGAAATTCAAAAACAAAAAATAAAAAATAGACAAAAATGAGTATTGAAGATAATTTATTGATATCAGAAAAGTAAAGATAAAGTTAGAAATCATAATAAATTGTATAAGTCCCCAAAGGGAATTGATTCATGTAAAATTAAATAAGTGATATTCAAATACAGAAAAACAACCGAGAAGAAAAAGGACTAAAAAAAAAAAAATTTTAAGTGGTTAGATTTAGTATAAATGGAAAATTGGCAAAGATGCAAAAGTGTCTAAATTATCAGTTACTAAAGATAAAGATCTTTTTAATGGAAAAATATAAACAAATTACAGTATATACATATTAGTCCATTTTCACACTGCTCTAGAGAACTACCTGAGAAAAGAGGTTTGACTGACTTGAAATTCTGCATGGCTAGGGAGGCCTCAAGAAACTTATAATGGTGGAAGGCAAAGGAAAGCAAGACATGTCTTAGCTGGTGGCGGGAGAGAGAGCAAGATGGGGGAACTGACACACACTTTTAAACTATCATATCTCATGGGAACACACTCACTATGGAGAAACCGCATGGGAGAAAATTGTCCCTATGATCAAATGACCTTCCACTAGGTCTCTCCCCTGACACATGGGGATTACAATTCCAGATAAGATTTAGGTGGAGACACAGAGCGAAACTACGTGAATATATTCCAAGAAACTTTCCAGAAATAGAAACAACAGCAACAATCACACGATTCTGTTGATTTGAAAGTAGTTACTAGATATCTGAAAAAAATTAACCAAGAAACATTAGCTCCAAGTCATATTCTAGCAAAAGTATTACATTTCAAATAGAAAAAAATTTATGATGACATCCAGCGAAAAAATAAAATAAAATAACTTATAAAAGCAAAAGTAGCAGACACCCATGAGACTTTTTAAAACCAGCAGGCAAATGAAGGTAACAATGAGGCAGTATTAAAAGTGCATAAATAAATTAAAGAAAATGTGTATCGCAGGTGTTACATGCACCTCATCTGTCTTTGAAATATTAATCTTTGAGAAAAAAAATCTTTTCAGCACATTTCAGACTTAGGAAAGTCTTTCCCCTTTGGCTTTCTTGAAGAATCTGTTACAGGATAAGTGTCATTCAACTAAGTAATGACTTAAAAAGCTGGTAAGCATTTTGAAATAAATATATTTTGGCAGTAGAAAAAATAAAATGGAAAAGTTTATTTTTACATAAGCAAATGTGTATTATAGGATATCAAAATAAATTGATAAAGTAAGCAATTAAATATTTTAAGACATTAAAACATAAGTAAAATTTAACTTGAAGAAATGCAAAACTCTCTAAATACAACAAGCAAATACAGAAATAAGAAAAAAAACACATTTTTAGAAAATTGAATGTAGCAAATAAAAATTTTTAAATGATAATGTATTATTACAGAGTTGAGATAAAAACCTTATGATTCATAATAATAAGTTAGAATGAGCTTAACTCACCTCTTAAAAAAAAAAAGATTTTTATTTTGGCTCACAAAGGAGACATAATTATATGGCATATAAAAGAACCATTAAAAACAAAGAAAAAAGAAAAGGTACATATAAAGTGTTTTTTTTTTTTTTAATATTTCAGGTAACTGAAAACAAAAAAGAAGACTGCATAGTGATTCTACTAAAAGACATATTGAAACTGTAGGAGCCAAAAAACAAACAAACAAACAAAAAACACCTATTTGTTCTCTAAAGGTTTGTTGAAAAATCAACTCACACAAGGCAAATTAATTAAAGAAGAGCAATTTAAAATTTATTAACATGTACAATGGGAACCTCAATGTGAGATTACTCAACCATCAATAAGGTGCAGAAGCTTATATACCATCTTGGGATTACAAAAATAATCAAGGGCTTGGATTATAGCAAAATATGTTATGGCAGGAAAACAGATAATGACAGACTGTAGAGATATTAGTCCTGGCTTGTTATATAAATGAAATCTCACAGGTGGCAACCTTCAGAAATAACATATAACAATGTTTCTTTCATCTCAGTTAATCTTTCTTAGATCTAGGTGAGGGAAGCCCTGACTGCATCAATGTACATTCTCTACAGGTGAAAATTTCTCCCTTGAAAGACAGCTTTGTCAGGCTACTTCTGTTTGTTGCCTCTCTGAGAGCTATCTCAAAATATGTCAAAAAATATATATTGGGGTAAAATATTTTTATATTTTAAGAAACCCACTTTCAATGTAAAAAAAAAGTTTCACATGTTAAAAACCAAGTTAATAGCTTTGGAGAAGTCTAAACGTTGTAAGATAAAGATAGACAAAGGAGTGAAAAAACAAGCTGGAATAAGTAGAAAGAATAAATTTAAAGATTTCATCCAATATCTTTTTGAGTCGTTCTCTTAGCCCAGAGAATAGAGCAATTCAGTTAAACAGCTGTATCTCATTTCAAGAGATGACACTTTCAACGGCGTAGACCTCTATTAATGATATAGGGAAAGAGATCATTAATAAAAGTCATTTCTGTGGAAGCAGAAGTAAAACAAAGGTTAAAGTCTGTAGCAGTCTATAAACTAGTTTTTCTGGAGTCTCTGAAGCATCTTCAGATTGCAGCGTCAATCTGATAGATTTTTCTGTATTGTTGCTAGTATCAGGAGTTTACATGAACATTCTGACTAGCCCACATATCAGCAGACATGAAGGCTGTTTATGTAGACATTGCTGCAATTTCTTCTGAAGTTTATTTAATGTGTGTAACTTCAGTTTGCAGGACCTTTACAAAAAGCATAGTTTCTATTTCTAGTGCTTTCAAGTCAGAAAAATGGAAGAAAAAGTTGAAAATGTTAGTTTTCGGACTTGTAGCCCAGAAATAATTCAAAATACAATTGAAATTGTATGGAAATAATGCAATCATAGTAGGATCAATGTATTAGCAAATGAGTTTTACAAAAAAAGTAACCTGATTATTTATAGAAAGAATAGTTGTTGTCTATGTAGGTTCTCGTTAATTTATCTTTACTATAACCTTTCCATAGGGAAACTAAGATTTGACTTGTAAAATCCCCAAGGATAAGAAGCCGAGTCAAAGTTTGCCATCAGATTGTGCTTGCAATATCTGTTTGAATTGGGTGGGTTTCTATTTTTCAAAGGTCCCAAAACAAGTTGAGGTTTGTGGGTCCATCAGAAAATTGCATTATTTACTTACCACAGGTCAGGAACCTTTAAAGGAACGACATAGACAAGATACCAGGTCAATATTTCAAGTGGCTTTTTATCAGTTCTATAAAGTTAATTTTAATTCCTCGTAGCAGCCTGCTCATATGTAAAATGTTTGCCATTCCAGTCAAAGCCTTGGTAAAACAACCAGTGTCTCGAATTGTGTGCTACTTATTTCAATGGCATGAGTTTCAAAGTTACTGTAGCCTGTATTCAAGAGTACTTGTCAGAGTCTTTTTCATAATTTTCTTAAAGAAACAGCAAATTTTGAACCATAGCTGTTTATAAACTGCTTTGTGAGGAGAATCAAATAAAACAATAATTGTCTGTGAATGATTATTTCTGTGTCATAAAACAATTTAACTTAAT
>NW_012104909.1:90097-92020 GCF_000951045.1 Mandrillus leucophaeus | reverse complement strand
TTTCTTAACCAAAAACACATCCTACTTTTCTTATAGTAAGAAATTGTATTATGTGCCAAATGCAAACCCCAGGCCAAATGACAGCTGTGAAGACAATGCCTGGAAAATCCAATTTCTCTTAGTATGGCCAAAAGTCACAGCTGGTCCAGGAAACAAGATTCTATTGTTGTCCTTATGCCTCACTTTGATTACTTCTCTAAACCTCGTAATCTGAATGCTCATCTCCAAATATATAAGCTCACAGACAAATTAAGTAATCATCAAAAATGAAATCATAAGAGTTTTATAATCTTAAAAAATATTTTCCTGACAGTATAAATGTATCTGACAAATGTACCTAGGCAAATATGTCCACATTAAATTTTGAAGACATTTTTCTTTTAATTTACCATCAAGCTTCAAATTATGCTTATTAATCATAGATTACCAAAATATATGAACTTGGAAAACATTTGAGATAGTTAGTTATTAGTACTCATTTGTTTATAGGTCAATTTGATATTATATAGATTATCTATAAATAAGCATGTACACATTTTTCCAAAATGACATAGTAAAGGCTTTTAGCATGCCTCAGCCACCTGAAAATACCAAGATAGCATATAAAGATCAACTCTGTGAGCTTTAAGACAGAAAATGGGAATCCTCCAGAATTGTGAAGGACATCCCACATTCCAGGGAGGATAGCCTCAGTACGTGAGAAAGGCAGAGAGTCTCCCTTGGTGACTTACCTTTCCACGGAGGAACTGAGCAACACAGGTCAATGGGAAGCACTATGTTTCTCCCAAGCCCTGAAGGTAACCTGGGGAGAGGTTTGGAGATCTTGCAAGGGAAAGACAGCAGGAAAATCTGCAGACATAGTCTCAGACCTAGGACCAAGAGCAGGGTATCATTTTTAATCCATACCTTTAATGCATACCTAAAAATGTAGCCATTCTCTAGTGACCCAGCAGCATGGCCATGAGGCATTTTATTCTCAGGTCAGAGTGTAAAGCACCTGCTGATAAGTCATATAGGAACCTCCTAAGCCAGAACTGTGCAAGGAATTTCAGTAGTAGGTGCTGGAATTGTGCTCTCCTGAACTGCATGCTTAGGGTGGGAAGAGAGTTGCTACAGTGGCAGTTTCTCCTGGGTGGTAAGACTTACAGCTAGGGCCAGCTTGGCAACCTGGAACTGATCTGGATATGCCATTTCTGGGTGCCCCAGACTGTTCCTCTGAAACTGTAGTGCAGCAGGACCTACTGTGCTTCACATCCAAGCAGAAACACAGGCATTTGAAGCATTTACTTGCTGGGACTAGCCATCAGAGCTGCCCTCCCTTTAATGGTCACAGATTGTGGTGCATAGGTGCCCTCTCTGCTCCATACGCAAACAGAACTCCAGGCATTTGGAGCACCAGCTCACCTAGGTGCTGCACCCTAAGCCTACTGACTCTTCCTGGACACAGATCATGTTGCCGTGAGGCCCTCTCTGTTCCAAGTTCAGATGGATTTGCAGGCATTTGGAGCATCACCTTGCCTAAATCTGAAGCCTGACCTGTCCTGTCTTTCCTATGCAGTCATCCTGGTGCCAGGGGATCCTCTGCACTACAGGATCAGGCATATCTCCAGGCATTTGGGGCACCCTGTCACCTGCATCAGCAACCCGTCTTGCCCCACCCTTTCTGTGCAGAGATCCTGGTGCAGGGAATCCTTGTCTTCTTTATGCACAGGCATATCATCAGGTATTCAAAGCACCCATATTGTACAGAGTCTGAGCTGCCTGACACTCCAGTGCAGAGATTCAGGTACAGGGGATTGAGAGAGGTATCTGCTACACACTCAGGCATGTCTTCATATATTCAGAGCACCTGCCTGCCTGGTTTAGCAGCCTGAGTCACCCCATTTCTCATGTGTAGAGGAGTCCTCTCCAATTCATGCCTAG
>NW_012104909.1:88606-90047 GCF_000951045.1 Mandrillus leucophaeus | reverse complement strand
CTTTCCTATGCAGTCATCCTGGTGCCAGGGGATCCTCTGCACTACAGGATCAGGCATATCTCCAGGCATTTGGGGCACCCTGTCACCTGCATCAGCAACCCGTCTTGCCCCACCCTTTCTGTGCAGAGATCCTGGTGCAGGGAATCCTTGTCTTCTTTATGCACAGGCATATCATCAGGTATTCAAAGCACCCATATTGTACAGAGTCTGAGCTGCCTGACACTCCAGTGCAGAGATTCAGGTACAGGGGATTGAGAGAGGTATCTGCTACACACTCAGGCATGTCTTCATATATTCAGAGCACCTGCCTGCCTGGTTTAGCAGCCTGAGTCACCCCATTTCTCATGTGTAGAGGAGTCCTCTCCAATTCATGCCTAGGTAGATCTCTAGGCATCTGGAACTCTTGATCTCCTGGATTAGGAGTTTTGACTGACCTCCAGCCTTTTGCAGAGAACATGGGGCTGAGGATGTTTCCTAGCTCCATGCCACGCCTAGGTATACCACTGGGTGCTTGGTGGCTGCCCACTGGATTCTCCCTTGGCACTGGTGCTTGCTCCTGTCATTAGGGAACGGGCCTGCTCAGGGCCTGCCGGATCTTGCTCTGCCTTTTGTGGCCCCTGCCCCCTCAGGGCTGAGTAAGGAGCTAAGGCCATTGTGAATTTCATGAATCAGCCCATCGCCTGAGGCAGCAAAGAACTTCTGCCAGTAAACAAGTATCAAGTATATAGCCATGCTGGCCACAGCCAGCCCTTATCTGTAAGTGCCATTTACTGGCTGATAGGTCAAACTGCATAGCCAAATATAAAACCTGCCAAAGAAGTGCATAGGACTACAGAAGCAAAGCTAAAAGACTCTATCAAGCACTCTCTATAGACATACACCCTAGAGACGATAAGAAAAAAAGAGGCAAATAAAAAATAATGTTAATGGAAAAAAAAAGAAAAATAAAATTCTGCTTGCATGAAAATAATTGTAAAAATTAAAAGTACCAGCATTTCCAGATGAGAAGAATGAGAGAATTCTGGCACCATGAAAAATCTGAGTGTAGTGACACAAACAAATCATCACACTAACTATTCTACCATGCTCCCTAAATAGAACACACATTTAGAAATGACAGATAAAGAAGTCAAATCATGAATTACAAGGAATCGCGATGAAATCTTTCTTGACCTATGAAAAGATGTACACAGTCACATAATAATAGTGGAGAACTAAAACACCCCACTGACAACATTAAAAAAATCAATTAGTCAGAAAACTAACATAGAAATTCTGAATTTAAACTTGATACTTGATCAATTGGACCTAATTGAAATTTACAGAATACTCCACCCAGCAACTACTGAATACATATTCTTCTCATCTGCACATGGAACATAGTCTAGGATTCACCACATTCTTGACCATAAAGCAAGTCTCAATAAATTCAAACGGAATC
>NW_012104909.1:43917-88056 GCF_000951045.1 Mandrillus leucophaeus | reverse complement strand
ATAATAAAAATCCCCAAGACAATAGGCACTGAAGGAACATACCTCAAAATAGTAAGAGCCATCTATGACAAATCCACAGTCAACATTATACTGAATGGACAAAAATTGAAAGAATTCCACTTAAGAACTGGAAGAAGACAAGAATGCCCACTCTCATCATTCCTATTTAACAGAGTACTGGAAGTGCTAGCCAGTGCAATCAGGCAAGAGCAAGAAATAAATGGCATTCAAATAGGAAAAAAGGAAACCAACTTATCTCTCTTCACTGACAATATAATTACATACCTGGAAAACCCTAGAGACCCTGCCAAAAGGCTTCTAGAACTGAGACATAACTTAAGTTTCAAAATACAAAAACACTATACAAAAATCAACAGCATTGCTACACTCTGATAACATTCAAGCTGAAAGCCAAATTAAGAACAGAATCCCATTTAAAATAGACACACACACATACACACACACGTGACTAGGGATACCTTTAACCAAAGGGGAGAATGATCTCTGTAAAGAGGACTACTAATCCATGGTAAAGTAAAACAGGTGACACAAACTAATGGAAAAAAAAAAAAAAAAAATTCTACAGCTCATGGATTGGAAGAATCAGAATCATTAAAATAGCCACATTCCAAAAACAATCTACAGATACAGTGTTATTCTTATCAAACTACCAATGACATTTTTTTACAGAACTATTTTAAGGTGTATATGGAACAGAAAAAGAGCCTGAATAACCAAATAAATACTAAGCAAAAAGAACAAAGCTGTAGGAATCACATTACCTGATTTCAAAGCTATACTATAAAGATACAGTAAACAAAACAGCTTGGTATTGGTAAGAAAACAGACACATAGACCAATGGTACAGAATAGAAACCACAGAAATAAATCCATGGATATCGGATTTTTAATAAAGTTGAAAAAAATGAGGGAAGGACTCCATATTAAATAATCGGTGCTGGTATAGCTGGCTAGTTACATACAGAAAAATAAAACTGGACCCCCAACTTTCACCATATATAAAAATTAACAAGATAAATTAAAGATTTAAATGTAAGACCTGAGACTATAAGAATCCTAGAAGAAAATCTAGCCGACACCCTTCTGAACATCAGTCTTGGCAAAAAAAAATATGAGTAAATCCTTAGAAGTAATTGCAACAAAAAATTGGCAAGTGGGACCTAATTCAACTAAGAAGCTTCTGTACAGCAAAAGCAACTATCAGCAGAGTAAACATACAACCTACAGAATTGGAGAAAATATTCACAAACTATACATCTAACAAAGGTTTAATATAAGAAATCTGTAAGTAACTAATACAACTTAGCAAGCAAAACTACAAAAAATCTCATTAAAAAATGAGCAAAATTCATGAACAGACATTTCTGAAAAGAAGATATACAACCGACAAACAAAGAAATAAAAAAATACTCAACATCACTAATCATCAGAGAAATGCCAATCAAAACCACAATGAGACACCACCTCACACAGTCAGAATGGTTATTATTAAAGAGTCAAAACAACAGATTCTGGTGAGGCTGTGAAGGAAAAGGAATGCTTATACACTGTTGGTAGGAAAATAAATTAGTTCAGACACTGCAAAAAGCAGTTTGATGATTGCTCAAATAACTTAGAATTATCATTAAACCAAGCAATCTCATTGCTGGGTATATATCCAAAAGAAAACAAATCATTCTACCAAAGATACATACGCTTGCGTGTTCATTGCAGCGCTATTCAAACTGATCAACAGTAACTAGGTAATAAGGTATTTTCATAAACCACAAAGTGGAAGAGATCACCAAATGTATCAATATTCATATAATAGTATATTTAATATCATATATCCAATAAAATATTCAAGAATCCAATATCAATACAATAAAAGTCCCTGTTTAAAAGGAAGAAAGTGGATAATAAAGGAACGTGAAATAATCCTGAAAATCACAGAATACAGAAATCTCTAATGAATCTTCTTTTAATTAGTGAGTCTTCACTTGGGACAATAGTTTGCCAGGCCTTAGAAAAATAGTCAAAGTCAAAAGGAATTTTCGATTTTCAACTTGGGCTGAATGAAATATACTTTAGTTCCAGTAAGTATAAAAAGTTGTAAGTATTTGTACTTACCCTAAAGTTACTAAAATTTGAACCCTAAAATTACTAAACTAGCTAGCCAAACCTTCTACCAGCAAAATCTCTAAAATTAATAGATATTACTGGAAATATATCTAATTGAAGTAGGACATGGTCAATGAGGTAAAGGCAAGATACATATCATAGTAAGGAGGAAGAGAAAGAAAGTGAAAAATTAACGAAAGCTTGTTGTACATACATGCCAACAAACAGAGGAAATATTTAACTCACTATATTAAAACCAGTTGTAGTAGTCCATTTTGCTTTCTCTAAAGTAGTACCTGAGACTGAGAATTTATAAAGAAAAGAGATTAATTTTTGGCTCATGGTTCTGCAGACTGTACAAGAAGCAAAGTGTTGTCATCTGCTTCATGTGAGGGCCTCAGGAAGCCTACAATTATAGCATAAAGTGAAGAGAGAGCTGTGTGTCACATAGTGAGATTAGAAGCAAGAAAAAGAGAGGAGGAGGTGTCAGGCTCTTTTTAACAATCAGATCTCATGTAAACCAACAAAATGAGAACTCACTTATTACCTCCGGGGGAAGGCACCAAGTCATTCATTAGGGATCCACCTCCATAATTCAAATACCTTCCACCAGGCCTGAATTGCAACACTGGAGATCACATTTCAACATGAGATTAGGGGGACAAACATATAAACTATATCACCAACTAAAAATAAAATTATGAAAATAATTGCAGCAATAAGAGAATAAGTCAGAATAAGCTTAAATTAGAAAGGTGATAACAAAAATTTTAAAAAGGATATGTAAACTCAGAAAAAAGGAAATAATTCAAAAATAAAGATTAAAATTAAAATAGACACTAACATACAAATATATGAATGGATAATGAAGAATGTGTAATAAACAAAATAGAAGATGTAAAGTAGGAAAGAAAAAATGGAATTAAACCAAAATAAGAAGGAAATTATGACATGAGTGATTGAGGCATTTGGCAAAACCACATTATGAAAGCAACTACAAAACTCGACAAAATTGTGAAAAATAGACATTGTAGCAATCTGTAAATTGACTAAAGGAATACAACGAATTTGAAGCTTTTTCTCATGAAAATGATTTCACTTGGGTATGAAGTAGTCTGTGGCACTAGAGCTTATGGCTTCTCTCATATGCCCTATTTGGTTTAGTTAAGAGTAGAAATTCTACCAGAGTAAGGCAGATCATGAAAACTATTAGATTCCATGTCAGAGGAGGCTTATAATTTGAAGCAGAAATAATTTTTTTGAAGTACAATAGGTCTGAGGTTGCTGTTCTTATCAGGAAAGGAATGACTTGTAGAATACTTACAGATTTAACATGTGTAATAAGACTCAATAAATGTGACTGTGTTCCTGTTAATCAAGACATCAAGAAATATAATGAATAATAGATGTTACATTTTAAAATATACATCTTAGACAATGGAGCTGGAGTGAGGTTTCTGCTCTAGTAAGAACTGGCATGGTTTGACTTCTTTACCAGTGGCAAGACAAGGAACACCGGCTGACTTTCTTATTTGCTTGGCCAGTTATGGGGTAGAAGAGGCCCCATAAAATTTTACTGATGCACTAAAAGTGCAAGAGCTATAAATCTATTCAATCAGTATACCTGAATACCTGGAACTCTGAAGTATGTCACGTGACAATATTTCCAGAAAGAAAAAATAGTTAAGGTCATTATTTAGCAATTTTTGACACATTCCTATATAATAATGAATATGAATCCATTTTTAACATTTGATTGCAGATGACTTTCAAGTCCCACCACTGCCTCTGCCTCTTCTGCCCCATAAATGGCCAAGATAGTAAAAAAAGCCACTCAGGTGCTTCCTGTCTTTCCACTGGTAGATAAGTCAAACTATGCAAGTCCTTACTAGAGCTGAAGCCTCACTCCAGCTCCATTGTCTAATCATGTTAAAGTCAAGCCAGTTTCTATTCTTTCTCTTTCAAGATGTATCTGGACCACCTTGAGAGCTTGCCATATTCTCCCCAGAAAGCCTAAGTATGTGAATAATAAAGTTGTTCACACTTCCTTGGTGCTTGTGTAGCACGTCAGTGTCAACACTGTTGTGACGGGTCCATTCCACCTCTGAAGAGTTACAACAACAGGTGTGAAAATGTTTTTATTCACTTACCATAGATAATATAATGGAAAGCAAAAACCAGCTAAAAAAAAAAAAAAAAAAAAAAAGGTCCTAAGTGTAGGTTTCAAGCTTAAAAATAGCGATTTTAATATAGATATTTTCCATATAGTAATAATGATGTGTTTGGATATATTTTTCTGTTTTCAAATGTACTGCTTGTGGGCAAACAACTATTATTACCACAAATTATATAAATTAGAAACAGCTGAATCTCTTTCAATGCTATCACATCTGCCTAGCAAGTAGTGGGCTATCCATAGGTACCACATGCTAAAACATAAAAATTCATGCCAACCTTTCACACTTCATTTTCAAGTTTCTTCCTAGTATATATGGTTTACTATTTCAAACTTGCTAAACCTTAATTCCTAGTAACTGTATAAAATTTGAGTGCAAAGTTTTAAGAAGAAAAACACATAACCAACAATGCCAGCAAAATGAAACACTAATAAACTTTGCAACTGATTAAATTGCTCAGTGAATCAATTTCACTCTCCTTCAATTGTTTGACCTGGTGAGTTTATGTAGAAAAATAGCTGATGTTCTATGTGTTGGTGTAATTGCTTCCCTTGAATTAAAAGCTTCTTAAACAATTCTAATCTTACTTCTTAAATCACTCTTCAATAATGTGTTTTGCTTAATTTTCACAGCTTCTGAGCACGTAACACAATTACTTTAAATAAACCTTCAAGCCAATGAGTTTTTTTTTATGAATATGAAATTAAAGGCTGGAAATGATTGTTGCTGTGAGAATTATTGAGTCCCGTTATTTTTGTCAAATCAGTCTATAGATTTCAAGGCATGTAGGAAAAGTTTTTTCCCTCTTTTTATTTCTTATCATTGTTTTCTTCATTATTTCACTTCTTCTCTAAATGTGGCTTGATATTTATTCTGTACTTTAACAACAGGCATAATATTTTATTATTGAATTTGTCACAGCATCTTTTAATATCCAAACTGCCTGTGTCTGTGGGGAGTTATAGGTAATCACTTTTTAACCATTATTTGTTTTTAACCTGACAAATTAATAATTTATTTATATAAATTACTAAGGTTGTCAATTATTTCCTAGGTTATTACAAATATATGATCATGAATACTATTTCATGACTAAACGTGATGAAAATAACTATATAAATAAAATATACCAAATTAATGCTACATGCTAATTATTGTGCTAACCACTAAAAGAACTAGAAGATTTAACTTAAAAATGGAAAATTGTCCCAAATGTTGCTTTTTTTTCTGACTTGGGTGCCCCAATATAATGAGATAAATGAGGGAAAAAGTTGACTTCTGCCCCAAAATTAGGGAAATATATCAAACATACAAAAAATATGAAGAATATAATAAATGCATACATAATTTAAGAAGTAACACAGAGACAATGTGGTCCAGCCCTGTGTAATTCACATATTGTGCCATATTCCTGAATCTCTCCATGCTCCTTCACATTTGGAGGTCACCACTATCTTAAATTAGATGTTTATCATTCCCATGCATAGCTTCATACTATCTTTACAAATGTACATACAATATACAAGTGGTATGTTAGATTAATGACCTAGTTTAAACTTTCTACAAGTGACATTATACTCTGAATTTGTTTACAAAGTTTAAAATGGTTTATCTTCCTTACAGATGGCTTTTAAATATTGATTCAAAAGCTCAAATGTCTTTAATCATGTAGTTCTGTTTACCATCAATATGCAGCTTTAATGATGACTGTATTAGTGCGAGTCAGATTGGGAAAAGAGAGACAAAGATTGTACTTACATTAATATATTATATTACACCAAAACAAAGGAATATAATAGAGCCGCTAAAACAGGTAGATATATATACTGATGTAGATTTTTCAGGTATAGTGTTAAATGAGAAAGACAAGAACACTGAACATTATGTGTAGTATGCAAATGTATGTATAAAAGTATTACTTTATACTTAGAAAATATATGTATATATTCCCAACAATATATAGGATGCATTGTCTACTTTAAATTTTATACAAATTGTATCATTCTTTATGTACATTTTGCAATATTTTTATTTGGACAAAAGATTTTTGTGGCATTCATCAATGTAAATATTGGAATCTCACTGCAATTGTTGTCATTGTAGTAAGTATCATTTGCACAAATATAGCAGAATTTATTTTCCTTTTACTAGTGGATTTTATTCTGGTTTAGACCTTTTTGTTTAATTGCTGCAAAAAGCATTCTTTAAAGGACTTTTTTTTTTTTTTTTTTTGAGACGGAGTCTCGCCCTGTCGCCCAGGCTGGAGTTCAGTGGCCGGATCTCAGCTCACTGTATGCTCCACCTCGCGGGTTCACACCATCCTCCTGCCTCTGCCTCCCGAGTAGCTGGGACTACAGGCACCCACCACAATGCCTGGCTAATTTTTTGTATTTTCAGTAGAGACGGGGTTTCACCATGTTAGCCAGGATGGTCTCGATCTCCTGACCTCGTGATCCACCCGTCTCGGCCTCCCAAAGTGCTGGGATTACAGGCTTGAGCCACCGCGCCCGGCCTTCTTTAAAGGACTTTTATGTGTTTTTGTCAGTTTTTCAGCAAGAAATTTCTGACCATGTGCATCATAAGCTTTGCTGGATATATTCAAAATCCTTTCTGTTGTAGTTGCACGACGGTTTATGTATAAGAGCTAAATGAGATTACATGATTAAATTTATCTTATTGAACATGTATTTTTACTTCTTTCATTAATTAATGTTTCATATTTTAATTGCATTTAGGAGCTTCAACTCTTAATTACTAGGTTTCAATAATTGGTAGAATAAGAAACACAATTAGCTACATTTTCTAATGTTACCAAGCATAAAAATGTTAAGCCCAAGAGAAGGAGTGAATGTGTAATGGTAGGTAGATCTTTATCAACTATTTCAAAAAGTTAATAGATATTCCATTAAATTTGAAAACGATCTGAAATATAAATGTGTTATATAAAAATTGAATTAAACATCAGTAATAAACTTTCAGAGTTACAAATTTTTTTTTCGTAGTAGTAATGCTAGCATTGGGCAAGGGGAAGTTACTTTTAATAAGAACACACAGTTACACAAGATACGTGTGAATGTGCATATACACACACTTGCTTAAATATACATAAAATACCTGTGTGAGAATATGTAAGCAATAGACAACTGCAACCAAAACTGGATGTGGAAAGAGGAGAGCAGGGACAGTATGTACGAAGAAGGCTTCTCTTTCATTGGATGTCATTTTTCCCTTTTGTTTTCTTCTCTTGTGATTATGTCATCTATTAAGAAATAATTAAAACATAATTTTTAAAAATTGAGTCTACCAAGCTGTAATCAACTATGTTTGAACTATATCTGGAGGATAGTAGTTGTTAAAATAGATTTAACAAAATATTTAATGCAGAGATAAAAAAAGAAAGTATGTGTAATATCTATATTTAATGAGTTATTAATTTTTGGATATTTATAATATAGAGAGCTCATAACCTGATCTGTCATTAAGAATATCCATACTGGTAATAGGTTTACAAAAGACCTCTAATATTTTCTAAAGAATGCATTTTATATTTTTTGCATTGGCAATGATGTATTAAAAAAATCACTTATTAACTTTGAATTCTATTTACAGATAGTAGAGTTTGAAGTTATTCATCTTACAATAGGACCTTAATTTATTTTTATAACATGGTGACATTGGCAATTGAGAAACTGCTACTACTTTTGTATATTTTATGTTTCATATTTATATTAGAAAAATCTAATTGTAGAATTTGATCTCCCTTCTTTCCTAACTTCTAACACCCCGTGATTTTCAATTTTTTCTCAAATTTGCATACATTGACATTTTCAACATTTAAAAAATTGGATAGTATTATTTTGCTAGGCTGAAATGTGAAAGCATCTAGCAATTATGTCTCATTGACATATTTAATTCAATAAATGTACTTCTCAAATAAGAACAGCATTTATCATTTTCAAAAGTGTCTCCTGGCTTACTTTGTTGTGATGAATCTTTAATTTTCATATCTATATCTAATACGCTATATCATTTACAAAGTTGTGAATTTTTCTGATATTGTGTGTATTAGTCCATTTTCATGCTTCTGATTAAGACATACCTGAAGCTGGGAAATTTACAAAAGAAAGAGGTTTATTGGACTTACAGTCCCATGTGGCTGGGTAGACTTCACAATCATGGCAGAAGGTGAAAGGCAGTTCTCATTTGACAGACAAGAGAAGAGAGCTTGTGAAGGGAAACTCCCCTTTTTAAAACCATCAGATCTCAGAAGACTCATTTGCTATCATGAGAACAGTGCAAAAGAGACACACCTCCATAATTTAATCACTTCTCACTGGATTCCTCCCACAATATGTGGGAATTGTGGGAGCTACAATTCAAGATAAGACTTGGATGGGGACAAAGTCAAATCATGTCATTCCACTCCTGGCTCCTCCCAAATCTCATGTCTTCATATTTCAAATCCAATCATGCCTTCCCAACAGTCCATTTCAGCATTAACTCAAAAGTCCACAGTCCAACATCTCATCTGAGACAAGGCAAATCCCTTCCACCTGTGAGTCTGTAAAATCAAAAGCAAGTTAGTTACTTCCTAGATATAAAGCGGTTACAGGCATTGGGTAAATACAGAAATTCCAAATGGGAGAAATTGGCCAAAACAAAGGGCTTACAGGCCCCATGTAAGTGTAAAATCCAGCAGGGCAGTCAAATTTTAAGCCCCAGAATGATCTCCTTTTACTCCATGTCTCATCTCTGGGTCACACTGATACAAGAGGTGGATTTCCATGGTCTTGGGCAGCTCTGCCCTTGTGGGTCTGCAGGTTATAGCCTCTCTCCTGGCTGCTTTCATGGGCTGATGTTGAGTGTCTGCAGCTTTTCCAGGCATACAGTGCAAGCTGTTGGTGGATCTACGATTCTGGTGTCTGGAGGATAGTGTCCCTCTTCTCAAGGCTCCACAAGGTGGTGCCCCAGAAACAATTCTGTTTGAGGGCTCTGACCCCAGATTTTCCTTCCATAATCCCCTAACAGAGGTTCACCATGAGAGCCCTGCCCCTGCAGCAAGCTTCTGCCTAGGCATCCAGGCTTTTTTCATATATCTTCTGAAATCTAGGCGGAGGTTCCCAAACCCCAGTTCTTCACTTTTATGCCCTTTCAGGCTCAACACCATGTGGAAACTGCCAAGGTTTGGGGTTTGCACCCTCTGAGGCCATGGCCCAAGCGGTATGTTGGCCCCTTTCAGTCATACCTGGAGCAGCTCAGAGGCAGGACACCAAGTCCCCAGGCTGCACACAGCTCAGGGACCCTAGGCCCAGCCCACAAAACTACATTTTCCTCCTAAGCCTCTGGGCCTGTCATGGGAGGGGCTGCTGTGAAGACCTCTGACATGCCCTGGAGACATTTTCCCCATTTTCTTGAAAATTAACCTTCAGCTCCTCATCACTTATGCAAATTTCTGCAGCTGGCTTGAAATTCACCTCAGAAAATAGGGTTTTCTTTTATATCACATTGTTAGGCTGCAATTTTTTCAAACTTTTATGCTCTGTTTTCCTCCTAAAACTGAGTGCCTTTAACAGCACACAAATAGACTCTTGAATGTTTTGCTGCTTAGAAATTTCTTACACCAGATACCCTAAATCATCTCTCTCAAGTTCAAAGTTTTACAATTCTCTATGATAGGGGCAAAATGCCACCAGTCTCTTTGTAAAACATAACAAGAGTCACCTTTGCTTCAGTTCCCAATAAGTTCCTCATCTCCATCTGAGACAACCCCAGCCTGGACCTTATTGTTCATATCACTGTCAGTATTTTGGCCACCCATTCAACAAGTCTCTAGGAAGTTCCAAATTTTTCTACATTTTTCTATCTTTTTCTGAGCCCTCCCAACTGTTCCAACCTCTGCCGGTTACCCAGTTTCAAAGTTGCATCCACATTTTGGGGTATCTTTTCAGCAATGCCCCACTCTAATGGTACCAATTGACTGTATTAGTCCATTTTCATGCTGCTGATAAAGACATACCCCAAACTGGGCAATTTACAAAAGAAAGATATTTTTTGGACTTACAGTTGCACATGATTCAGGAGGCCTCACAATCATGGAAGATGAAAGGCACATCTCACATGGCGGCAGACTAGAGAAGACAGCTTGTGAAGGGGAACTCCCCTTTTTAAAAGCAACAGATCTCATGAGACTCACTCACTATCATGAGAACAGTGCAGAAGAGACCTGCCCCCATAATTCAATCACCTCTTACTGGGTTTCTCCTACAACAAGTAGGAACTGTGGGAGTTACAATTAAGTTGAGATTTGGGTTGAGACACAGCCAAACCATATCACTGTAGAAACCAATTTTATGGTTTCTGCACAATAGATATATAAACTAAATTACCAAATTTTCTGTTGAATTTCTTTAAAAAGACGCCATGATGACATTTTAAAAATGTTGTTTAGTACTAAATCAGTTATGTTTGTGAGATATTTGATATGTGCCTCATTAATTATTGATTACTGCTTTAAAGACTATCCACATAGTAGCTTAAAACAAAATTTATTTATTATCTCATAGTTTCTGTACATTAGAAGTCCAAGTACAATTTGGTGTCTCAGTGGACTGAGATCAAGTTGTCTGCTCAAATGTACTCTTAACTGAAAGCTTGAATAGGGAAGATTTGGTTTCTATACTCTTTTAGGTTTCTGAAGAAACTCATTTCTGTGAGGTTGTTTGAATAAAGTTTCCATTTTCTTGCTATCTGTCAGCTGAAGATCACTCTCAGCTGCTAGTAACCACGCTCAAGATTTTAGCATGTGGCTTCCTCCTCCTAGAATATGGTAACTTTTTTGTTCAAGGCCCTTGTGAAGAGTATCTGCTGTTCTTCAAATATCTTTTAGAAGCTCAACTGATTAGGTTAGTCCCAACCAGGTTCATGACCCATTTGATTTACTCAAATAAACTAATTAGAAATCTTAATTGCATCTTCAAAATTTATCTTGCTATATAAAATAAAGCACCTATGGCAATCCCATCCAGTAATTTTGATAGGCCCCTTCTACTCTGAAGGATCTGGGATTATGGAAAGAAATGTGCAACCCCAGGGAAGAAACCTTGTGACCATTTTAGAATTCTGCCTACTACAGTGCCATATGATGTTTTAATACCTGAAATGTGAATCACCTTGTTTTTTTGTTTTTTCAAATATTGAATAGGCTTAGCACAGACATATAAGTCAGATACTACAAAAAATATAGAGAAACTTTAATTTCAGCCCTGAAAATGTCATGATTATTTTATTCTAAAAAGGGCTTCGTGGATCACTGAATTGGTTTATTCTCACATTGCTATAAATATACTACCCAAGACTAGATAATTTGTTAGGTTGGTGCAGCAGTAATTATGGTTTTTGCAATTACTTTTTCACCAACCTAATATATAGGAAAGAGATGTTATTGACTCACAGTTCTGCATGGCTGGGGAAGCCTCAGGACACTTATAATTTTGATGGAAGGTAAAGAGGAAGCAAGGACCTTTGTCACATGGCAGCAGGAGAGAGAAGAGAGCAAGAGCAGAGAAAAATCGCCTTGTAAAACTATCAGATCTTGCGAGAACTCACTCACTATCACAAGAACAGCATGGGGGAAAATGCCATCAAGATCTAATCACCTCCCATCTTGTGCATCCCTCTGCACATAAGGATTATGGGAATTACAATTCAAGATGAGATGTAGGTGGGAACACAGAACCAAAGCATGTCAATCACTGAAATGAGAATAATTGCATGCCAGGAATAATTTTCTCACAACCTTCTACCTCAGTCCAGTGCTCAACATAAGCTGTTGGAGCTTGGTTACCTATGCTAAAAGGGTTTTCTGCTTAAACAAGAACAGGGAAGCTTTTTTTTTTTTTTTTTTTTTTTTGATGTTGCTCTTTACCTAAGCTTAATACCTGATAATATGTTTACTTCCTTTTTCTCAAATTCTTTTACCTTTTAGATTAATTTCTCATTGTTGCTAAAAATGTCCATGTACTTTATATTTTGACAATAATTTAATGTATTTTAATAATTAGCTCTTCCTAGACATTTTATCTTCTCATTTAACTACATAGGCAATATAAGTAAGCCCTGGGCATGGTTGGCTTATCTACTTTGGATGCCGGATTTCTATTCAATCCTTTATAAACGTTTTTGGAAACGGATATTATCTAACATGGGTTTATAACCTCTTGCACTCCCCCACTTTCCTGGGGCAGGGTTGAAGAGGGTTTTTAGAGAATTTATTATGTAAGATAAGAAGAACATGAAATATAAAGTCCAACATGTTTTCTGCAATCTCACCCTTTCCCTTTCTCCTTAAGAGTTTAGACTGAATCTTGTTCTTTTAATTATAATTTAGTTCTTTAAAAACAGAATTGGGTCAGGCGAGGTGGTTCGTGATTATAATCCCAGCACTTTGGTAGGCCAAGGTGGGTGGATCACCTAAGGTCAGGAGTTCAAGACCAGCCTGACCAACATGGTGAAACCCCATGTCTACTAAAAACAATTAGCCAGGAGTGGTGCCACATGCCTGTAATCCCAACTACCTGGTAGACTGAGGCAGGAGAATCCACTTGAACCTGGAAGGTGGAGGCTGTAATGAGCTGAGATCACACCACTGCACTCCTGCCTGTGCAATACATCAAGGCTCTGTCTCAAAAAACAAAAAACAAACAAACAAAAACTCAGAAATGTTCCACATGTATTCACTTTTTCATCTCAGCTTATTCTCTAGATTTACTAGAGAGAACGAAGAGATCAGGCCTTATATGCTACGTCAGAAGCAAATGAAGAAAAATATAAATATAGAAGTCTTTAAGTAATTATGTTAATACATTTGATTCTTCCTTCAAATTAGCTTTAGTATACTCAGTATAATTTCATATCAATAACCTTTACTTATTTCTGGGGTTTCCTTTCCTTTAAACCTTACATTTTTGTTTTGTTTTAATAGTTGTGAACTTTTTGGTGATTCTGCATGTTCACTTCTTTAAGTTTCTCTTTACTTTATTTACCTTTTCTAAAGTTGGTATTCTACTTTTTTTTCATTTCCTGTCCATTTATTTTTATTTTTTATCACTACTTCTTTTCGTTTTTTTCTACTTACAGAAACAATAGTCTTAAATACTGTTACAATTCTTCTTTCCTTCTCAAATACCTCAGGATGTTTTAATGGTATGAATTTAAAAAATTATTCAGGAAAGAAAACTAAAACATATAAGATGCTTAATAACATACAAATATTAAAGATTTCAATAATGTTTATTGTTATTATGAACAAACTTTGAAGATTTCTGTATGTTTGACATCTTCTATTATAAAGACATTTTTAGGGACTGCAGAAAATTTCTTATTTGAATTTAAGGATTAAAATATTAATACTACTTAATTTGATAAAAATAAAAGTTAAAAATCCAAATAATAATTCTATGTTTCATATAACAGAAAGAATTATAGTATATTGGGTGAAAAACCAAGTTGTTTCTAATGCAGTTTTGGCTATTTTGATTTTGAGAATATTCAAACTGCAATGCACATAAAATATTACTTATATGGCATAAGTCTACAGGAAAAATATCTGCCTATAATTGGACTAAAAATAAAAGTATTTATACTTAAATTGGATAGTGTTAAAATAGATTATGCACCAATAGAAAAATTAAAGATAATAAAATCTGAAGCCATCACATAATGACCTTCAATCCATAATTTACTCAGCATAAGTGTGCAAGTGAATAGTTGAAAATCTCAGAACGTGTCAGTTTTAATAAATGAGCTAGTCTTTTAAATTAGAAACTTCAGACAATTCATTTAATCTTTATAAATAAAAATTTTCCCAATTTAAGAATTAATTATATTTCAATCAAAAGTTTACTTATTATTGTTATACTTTCAGCTTCTATTTCAGATTCAGGGGGTGCATGCACATGTGTTTTTCATGGATATATTGTGTGACAGTGAGGTCTAGGATGCAAATAATCCTGTTACCCATGTAGTGAGCATAATACCCAACATTTTTTCAACCCTTGCTCCTCATCCTTCCTCCCCCATCTACGAGTCCCCAATGTCTATTGTCAAAAATATGTCCATGGGTACCCAATATTTAGCTCCCACATGTAAGTGAGAACATGAGGTATTTGGTTTTCTGTTCCTGCATTAGCAAATACCCTCTGGACATCATTCTTGGGAAATAATTTATAACTAACTCCTCAAAAGCAATTGCAACTAAAAATAATGGACAAATGGGCCCTCATTAAACCAAAGAACTTCTGCATTGCAGAAGAAATTGTCAACAGAGGAAAGAGATAACCTACAGAATGGAAGAACATATTTCCAAGATATGGGTCCAATAAAGGTCTAACATCTAGCACCTATAAAAAACTTAAATAATTCAACAAGTAAATCACAAATGACACCGTTAAAAATTGGGTAAAGGACATGAACAGACACTTCTGAAAAGAAGATATACAAGCAACCAACAAACAAATGAAAAAAATTATCAGTATCACTAATCATCAGAGAAATACAAATCAAAACCACAATGAAATACCATCTCATAGCAATAAGAATGGGTATTAGTAACAAGTCAAAAAACAACAGATGCTAGTGAGGCTGCAAAAAATAAGGGCATGTTTGCACACTGCTAGTAGGAATGTAAGTTAGTTCAGCCACTGTGAAAAGTAGTTGGAGATTGATCTAGAAAAACTTAGAACTGCCATTCAACCCTGCAATCCCATTATTGTATGTATATCCAAAAGAAAATTAGTCATTCTAATAAAAGAACACATGCACCTGTATGTTCATCAGACCACTAGTCACTAATAGCAAAGACAGGAAATCAACCTAAATGCTCATCAATGGATTAGATATAGAAAATGTAGTACATATATATCATGGAATACTATGCATTAATAAAAAGTAATGAAATAATGTCCCACGTTAGTCTGTTTTTGCACTGCTACAAAGAACTACCTGAGTGATTTATAAGGAAAACAGGTTTAATCGACTCACAGTTCCACAGATTGTACAGGAAGCATAGCTGGGAAGGCCTAAGGACACTTACAATCATAGCAGAATACGAAGGGGAAGCAGGCACACTTTACACAGCCAGAGAAGGAAGAAGACAGCAAAGAGGGGAAGTGCTTCACACTTCCAAACAACCAGGTCTCTTGAGAACTCACTCACTATCACAAGATCAGCAAGGGGGAAGTCCACCCCATGATTCAATCTGGTCCCTCCTCTAACATTGTGGATTACAACTGGACATGAGATTTAGGTGGGGACATAAACCAAATCATATCATGTCTTTTGCAGTAATATGGATGCAGCTGGAGACTATTATCCTAAGCAGATTAATGCAAACGTTTACTTATGAGTGAGTTGAGGCTTTCTGTTTATAGTTATGTGAGCTAAGGGCACTATATGTATTTTTTAATGTGATTATGTCAATAAATAAAATCATAATACGCTAAATCAACCACATGTTTATGTAATATTTTTATATTTTTACAAATATATTATTTACATTGATATATGTATTTTATAATTTTTCTTTTGATAGTCAACCAAGAATAAAACAGTTTTCCTGAAGCAAATGTAAACCAGAATAAGTTTACAAGTCACTGGATTATTTTTTTTTACTTAAACAAAACTGGTAGTCATGTGGTGAATTTGTAGTGAAATACTAGAAAACAGCATGAGCTGCCCAATGTGAAATAATTTCAAGACAGTGAAAGAGTATATATGCTAGAATATGTCAATATTTATCTTTTTAAGAATCTCTCAGTGGAAGGCTTTAAAACTTAAATCAAATAAAGAACACTACTATCAACTTCATAAATATAGTTATCTGCATATTAAATTACTTTTCTGAATTATCTCATACTTATATTATGAATATACTATCACTTAAATCTGAAAACAGTTGACTTTGTATTTGTGAAATATCTGAATTGTTACTATACTCTTTTGTTTAGTAGCCATCTAACCTTTCCAAAATTGTGTAATCTATATAAATTTAAATTTTAAATGTGATGCATAAAATTATATTTGCAGAGGTAATACTAGGAATGTATAGTGTAATATAAGTAAATTGTTCACCATAGTATCTGGGACCAATTAAGATCCTAACAAAGGACACTTGCTATTTCCATTATTCCCAGCTACTTCTTAGATCAACAAGTATCTTCTTAGATCAAGATACTATAAAACAAAATGTAATAAAATCCTTCTATCCATCTCAATACTTGTAAATACAGAAAGCCAACCTGGAGAACATTTCCAGTAAGTATAAAACACGTTACCTTATACAAGATAAAACAAATTTTAGTGAATAATAATGTTAAAAGTTATATTAATATATATTTATCACCATACATTGAGAAAGATTTCTTTTAGATTCTTGTTGAACCCTGAGATAAAATATTTAAGGGAATATTCAGAAAAATAGAATGCTAGTATTAAGGTTTTGAAGTATCTTGAAGTAATACTATTTTCTTTTAAGTAACTTAACTAACGAAGGTTTGAAAAGAATTTCAAAGTAAATTATAAATATTACTAAGGAAGCAAAGTATAAATTATACCTTACAAATTTTATATTGGCCCTACTTTAGATAAATAAAAAGATATAAAATATAGTTTATACCAAAGATCAGAAAAAAATCAGTGAGCAGTATATACTTAAAACATTTAATGCAATTTAATAAGAAAATGATAAAGAGTAAAATAAAAAGTTGTATAAGTGAAATGTAACACAAGGATAAGGCAAGGCAGTAATTTTATTTATTTTATTTATTTATTCATTTTGAGATAGAGTCTCACTCTGTTGTCTAGGCTAGAGTGCAGTGGCATGATCTCGGCTCACTGCATTCTCCACCTCCCAGGTTCAAGGGTTTCTCCTGCCTCAGCCTCCCAAGTAGCTGGGATTATAGGCATGTGCCACCATACCCAGCTAATTTTTGTATTTTTAGTAGAGACAGGGTTTCACCATGTTGGCCAGGCTGGTCTCAAACTCCTGATCTCAGATGATTCGCCTGCCTAGGCTTCCCAAAGTGCTGGGATTATGGGCGTGAGCCACCACACCTAGCCACAAGACAGTAATTTTTGTAAAGTAGTTCACTCTTCATACTTAAGAAAATTTGAATTATTGTTTTAATTAAATGTGAAAAATTGCTACTAAAAACTCAAAAAACAAACAACAATTAAACTACTAGTTTCTAAACATCTAAGACTAAGTTTTCATACATAGTACATCATAACTCCTTCATTGTAAATGCCTACAGTAATAATTCTACGTTACTAATGCTTAATCTTCTTCTAATATGAGTATAAAGACATACCTCATTTTATTGTGCTTTTACTTTATTGCACTCCTAAGATACTGTTTTTTTGCTTGTTTTCTTCTGTTTGTTTGTTTTCTGTTTTTAATAATTGAGAATTTGTGTCAACCCTGCATCAAGCAAGTATCTTGGTGCCATTTTTCCGAACAGCATGTGTTCACTTCATGCCTCTGTCACATTTTGGTGGTTCCCTCAATATTTCAAACTTTGTTTTATTATTATCCTATCTAATATGATGATTTATCATCAGTGACTTTTGATGTTACAAGTGCAATTGTTTTGATACTCTACAAACCATGCCCATATAACACAGCAAACTAGTTAAATGTTGCCTGTGTGTGTTCTGAGTGTTCCACTGACTACCACTACCTTATCTCTTTCCTTCTCCTCAGTCCTTCTTACTCCCTGAAACACAATCATCAAATTAGGTCAATTAGGCCTCTCTACTTCCTAAGGCACAACAACATTGAAATTAGGCTATTACTGAGACCACACTCTAAGTGTGAAAGGAAGAATTGCACATAAATCTCTCACTTAAAATAAAAAAACTAGAAATAATTAAGCTTACTGAGGAAAGCATGTTAAAAACTGAGATACACTGAAAACTAGGCATCTTGCACCAAAGAGTTAGCAAAATTGTGGATGTAATGGAAAATTTCTTGAAGAAAATTAAAAATGCTATACCAGTGAACACATAAATGAGAAAGCAAAAGAATTTTTCTGCTGATGTGGACAATGTTTAGTGGTCTGAATGGAAAAGCAAACCAACCATAATATTTCCCCAACTCAAAGTTTCCCTTAACCCAGGGAAATCTCTGCAGGTACCATATCCTCTGCCTGGGGCCTCACATGGTCCTGAAGGACTCACTCCACCCACACCCACTTAGCCTAGTAGGCTGCATTTTGCTCATGCTACTGGCCAGGAACCTTTGCCTGCTGCAGCTCTGTGCTCAGTCCACAGCTGGAGCAGTTGTAGGTCAGCAGCTTCCATGTTGGGTGCTGGCATGTAGATGAGGGGGAAAGAGTGGCACTCTAAAACTCAGAAATGCCAGAAACTTTGAAGTCTCAAGAGGTGTTACAACTTTAGCTCATAGAGTCCCAAGGTATGAGCCCCCAGCAAATGTTACAAATCTCTATTGTTCTTACCACCTGCAGCTCATTGAACAAGGGTGTTATAGCTCATTTGTTCCTGCTGCCTGCAGCTTGGTGAATGATGGCATGTTATAGCTTGTTCTGTGCTTCCACCTGCAGCTCAGTGAGTTCTGGTTTCTTGTCCTGCGACCAAGAGGAATAAGGTACATGGACAACAGAGAGTAAATAGGGTGGAGAATAATTTTATTGAGTGATAGAAGAAAGTTGTCATTGGAGAGGAGACCCAAGAGCAAGTATTTGTGGCTGAGTCTAGGGTTTTTATGGGCTCAGAATGGTAGAGTGTGTGCTGATTGATCCATGGCTGGTCATGGAAAAAGCACCATTTACAAGGCATCAAAGAAGTTCTCACTCTGGTCCTAGGCTCTATCCAGAACCAGCAGGTTGGTTTTCAGGTTTCAGACACTTTTTGGCTTCAAGGTTGGGATTCACTGGGAATCTGTCCCTGTCTACCTAGGAATTTGTCCTTCTCCTGTCATCAATTGCCCCTCTGAAGAGTTACATCTAAACTGTCATTAAAATAGGAATGGTGAGTGCTATAACCGATTCATGCAGACAGGGATTATTGTTTTGGGAAAGTGGGAGTAAGATCTCTTTCAGAGGGCAATCTAATGGTCCCGAGAAAAAAGAAGCCATCGTCTGTGAATTCATTTACATGACCATTTGCAGTTTGATGGTCTTTAAGTGAGAAGAAACAATTATACAGGGAGGTTGCGATGGTTAATGTTGAGTGTCAACTTAATTGAATTGAAGGATGCAAAGTATTCCTAGTGTGTGCAAAGTTCCTAGGTGTGTCTGTGAGGGTGTTACCAAAGTAGATTAATATTTGAGTTAATGGACTGGGAGAGGTAGTCTCACCCTCATTCTGGGTGGGCAGTATCTAATTATCTGCCAGTGTAAATAGAATAAAGCAGGCAGAATAAGATAGAAAGAGCAGACTTGCTGAGTCTTCCATTCTTCATCTTTCTCACATCCTGGATGCTTCCTGCCCTCAAACATCAGACACTAAGTTCTTTAGCTTTTGGTCTCTTGGACTTGCACCAGTGGTTTGTCAGGGGCTCTTGGGCCTTCAGTCAAAGACTGAAGACTGCACTGTAAGCTTGCCTACTTTTGAGGTTTTGAGACTCGGACGGGCTTCCTTTCCCCTTAGCTTGTAGATGACCTATTGTGGGACTTCAGATTGTGATTGTGTGAGTCAATACTCCTTAATAAACTCCCCTTTATATATACATCTATTCTATTATTTCTATTCCTCTAAGGAACACTAATTAATACAGATTTTGGTACCAGGAGTGGTTCTAGCATAATAGAATTTTAACAATGGATTTCTTTAGTTGGTTTTGGGTTTTCTGGTGTTGGCTGATTAATCTGATTAGACACAAAAATGCTAAGGACTTTAGTCCTAATACTATGGAAAACACTGATAGTCCTTGGCATGAACATATGCAAAATAAATGCATTTGATACTCCTGATTCACTACCCTTCAGAGGCAAGAAGTTTAGTGACTCTATACATAATACCTTCAACCATACATGTAGAACCAAGGAATATAATGAGGTTGGTTGGTTGGTTGGTTTGTTGGTCGGTTGGTTGGTTGTTCCTGGGATTGCTGGATGAAGTGATGAAAGAAAATGATGAGCTCAGGGATTCTAGCTCCTGGATCCAGAAGTGCATAATGAGCCTCTAAGATTGCCCCAAATAAGTGTCTTATCTTCTAAGATTGCCCCGAATAGATGTCTTATTTCCTGTAGACAAAGGGCTGAAATTGTGCAAAATCAGACACAAACTCTTAACATATGAGTGGCTGACCTCCAATAAAAGGTGCACACTTAGCCTTGCGAGGTATATACTGTTAAAGTGAGAGCATTACCTGGAAAAGAATGGGACTCTGAAACTTGGAATGGGGGGATATGTGGAAGGACTCTGATGAAACTGGGGACATTGAGTTTGTAAACTCCAATAAGACTTTTTTTGCCAGAGAAAACAGTCTTTCTATTCCTAGTGGTCACAACATCCCCTCCCCCACCTACACTTTCATAAGCTTTCCACCTTTGTCTGAGGAGAGTAAACATCCACTGCATGAGGCAACAGTGATGGCCTGCTCTGAGGCAATTGCCAGACAAGACAATGTTGATTCTCCTCTGGACCCACCCTCAACACCCCTTTTGCTTCTAGACCTATCACTAGACTCAATTCCTGGCAGGCCCCTAGAGTTGAGGTTCAGAGTATAGCCCATGAGGAGGTGCACTACACTCCAAAAGAACTGCTTGAGTTTTCTAATTTATATAAGCAGAAATCTGTAGAAAGGCATGGGAATGAATATTAAAGGTATGGGATGATGGTGGAGGGAACATAAAGTTGTATCAGGCTGAGTTTATTCACTTGGATTCACTAAGCAGGGATTCTTCATTTAATGTTGCAGCTTAGGGAGTTAAAAAATGCTCTAATAATGTATTTAATTAGAACATGGATCAAAAGATGTCCCACTCCGAGTGAACTGGAAATGCCTGATCTCCCTTGGTTTAATGTAAAGGAAGGGATCCAATTGCTTAGGGAGATGAGAATGCTAGAGTGGATTAGTCACTTTAGACGTACTCATCCAACTGTGAGGATCCAGAAGATATAAAGATACACCCTTCACCAATACCTTGTTAAACAGATTTGTGAAGGGAACAACAGCATTCTTGAAGAGCTCTGTGATTTATCTTCTCTATATGCTGGATCTTACAGTATAAACTGCAATCACTCATTTGGAAAACTTAAATTCAATGGGAATAATTGGATCCCAAGGTGGCAGGGTTCAAGTGGCAGCTTTCAACCATCAAAGGCAAGGTGGGTGTAGTTACTGTAAAGGACAGCAGAAGCAAAGCAGCAATCAGAAGAGTCGAATTGTGTTGAGCTCTGGCATTGGCAAATAAATCACAGTGTTCCCAGAAGTTAAATTAATAGAAAGACCATCACATCCTTACTTAATTTGTAGAAGAATAAAACTTTTTGATCAAGTGGAAAAAATCTAAATTGAATTATAAAAATTGAGAATCACAGTGCCTCAGTCATTTTCCAGGCTTAAACCAGTTTACAGAACCAGAACCCGTTTGAGTGAAAGAGAGGCTAGGTCCCTTTGAGGAATGAACCCATTACACTACTAACAATTTATGCTGTTAATCTTTCTCCAATCCTTTCCCAAGGACACCACAGGTCTTTTACCAGAGTATCTGTGCATTAGAGAAATTTGAATGATTAGACCTTTTGGGGACCACTGGACACTGGCTATAAGCTGACGTTGATTCCAGGGGACCCAAATCATCATTGTGGTCCTCCAGTTAAACCAGGGGCTTATGAAGGTCAAGTAATTCATGGAATTTTAGCTCAGATTTCACTTCGAGTGGGTCCAGCGGTTTCCCTGTGGTCATTTTCCCAGTCCCACACTGCATAATTGGCAAAGACCTACTTAGTACCTGGCAGAACCTCCACATTGGCTCCCTGGCTGGTAGGGTGAAGGCCACTATACTGGGAAAGACCAAATGGAAGCCATTAAAGATGCCTCTATCTAGAAAAATGGTAAATCAAAACAATATTGCATCCCTAGAAGTATTGCAGAGATTAATGCTACTATCAAGGCCTTGAAAGATGCAGGTATGGTGAGTGTCACCATACCCTGTTCAACTATCATATTTGGCCTGTTCAGAAGACAGATGAATCTCGGAGAATGACAGTGGATTATCATAAGTTTAATCAAGTGGTGACTCCAATTGCAACTACTGTATCAGATATAGTTTTATTCATTGAAAGAATTAAAATATCTTCTGGTACTTGGTATGCAGCCATTGATTTTGCAAACACCTTTTTTTTTTTTTTTTTTTTTTAATTCATGTCCAGACAACCCACCAGAAGCAATTTGACTTTAGCCTTCAAGGCCAGTAATATATCTTGACTGTCCCACCTCAGGTGTATATCAGTTATCCAGGTTTGTGTCATAATCTTGTTCAAATAGACCTTGATTGCTTTTTCCTTTCCACAAGATATCCTACTGATTCATTACATTGACATTATGCTGATTGGATCCAGTGAGTGAGAAGTAGCAAACACACTGTACTCACTGCTGAGACATTTATGTGCCAGGGGATGGGAAATAAATCTGACTAAAATACAGTGACCTACCTCAATAAAATTCCTCAGGGTTCAATGTTGTGAGGCCTGTTGAGGTATTTCTTCTAAGGTGAAGGATAAGTTGCTGCATTTGTCCCATCCTATAACCAAGAAAGAGGTATAATGCCTAGTGTGCCTACTTAAATTTTGGGGGCAACACATTCCTCATTTGGGTGTGTTCCTCCAGCCCATTTATTGAGTGACCTGAAATGTTGCCAGTTTTGAGTGGGGTCCAGAACAGGAGGAGGCTCTGTCACAGTTCCAAGCTGTTGTGCAAGCTGCTCTTCCATTTGGACCATATGGCCCAGCAGATCCAGTGGTGCTTGAAATGGCACTGGCAGATAGGGCCGATGTTTGGAGTCTTTGGCAGGCCACATAGGTAAATCACAGTGGAGACCTCTAGGATTTTGGAGGAAGACCCTGCCATCTTCTGGAGATAACTACTCTCCTTTTGAGAGAGAGCTGTTGCCCTGTGCCCGGGCTTTGGTAGAAACTGAACGTTTGACTATGGGTCATCAAGTCACTGACTGACCTGAACTGTCTATCATTAACTGGGTGTTTTCTGATCCATCTAGCCAAAAAGAGGGGCATGTACAGCAGTATTCCATAATCAAATAGAAGTGGTATATATAAATGATAGAGCTCAAGTAGTTCCTGGGCACAAGTAGTTTATATGACAAAGTGGCTCAAATGCCCATAGTCCCCACTCCTGCCACCCTGTCTTCTCTCCCCCAGCCTGCACTGATAACCTCATGGGGAGTTCCTTATGATCAGTTGACAAGGGAAGAGAAGACTGGGGCCTGGTTTACAGATGGCTCTGCCTGATATGCAGGCACCACCCAAAAGCAGACAGCTGCAGCACTACAGCCCTTTTCTGGGACATCCCTGAAGGACAGTGGCAAAGGGAAATCTTCCCAGTGGGCAGAACTTCAAGCAGTGCACCTCATTGTGCACTTTTCTTGGAAGGAAAAATGGCTAGATGTGTGATTATGTACTAATTCATGGACTGTAGCCAATTATTTGGCCAGATGGTTAGGGACTTGGAAGAAACATGATTGGAAAATTGGTGACAAAAAGATTTGGGAAAGAGGTATGTGAAAGGACCTCTCTCAGTGGTCAAAAACTGGGAAGATATTTGTATCTCATGTGAGTGCTCACCAAAGGGTAAGATCAGCAGAGAATGATTTTAATAATTAAGTGGATAGAGTGACTCGTTCTGTAGACACCACTCAGCATCTTTCTACAGTCACCCTTGTCATCACCCAATGGGCCAATGAACAAAGTGGACATGGCGGCAGGGACGGAGGTTACGCATGGGCTCAGAAACATGGACTTCCACTCACCAAAGCTGACCAGGCTACAACCACTGCTAAGTGCCCAATTTGCAAGCAGCAGAGACCCGCATTGAACCCTTCATATGGCATCACTTCTTGGGGTGATCAACCAACTACTCGGTGGTAGGTTGATTATATCGGACCTCTTCCATCATGGAAAGGGCAGTGGTTTTCTTCATTGGAATAGACATTTACTCTGAATATGAATTTGCCTATCCAGCATGCAATGCTTCTGCCAAGATTACCATCCATGGACTCAAGGAATGACTCATCCACCATCACAGTAAAGAACATAGCATTTCCCCTGACCAAAGCACTCACTTTACGGCTATAGGAGTGCAGCAGTGGGTTCATACTCATGGAATTCACTGGTCTTACCATGTTTCCCATCGTTCTGAAGAAGCTTGATTGATAGAATGGTGGAATGCCCTTTTGAAGTCACAATTACAATGCCAACTAGGTGACAATACTTTGCAGGGCTGGGACAAAGTTCTCCAGAAGGCTATGTATGCTCTGAATCAGCATCCAATATATGTTACTGTTTCTCCCATAGCCAGGATTCACTGGTCCAGAAACCAAGGGGTGGAAGTGGAAGTAGCACCACTATCACCCCTAATGTCCAACTGACAAAATTTTTGATCCCTGTCCCCATGACATTATGTCCTGATGGCCTAGAGGTCTTAGTTCTAGAGGGAGGAACACTGCCACTGGGAAGCACAACATAATTCTGTTAAACTGGAAGCTAAGAATACCACGTGGCCACTTTGGACTCCTCTTACCTCAAGCGAACAGGCTAAGAAGGGAATTACAGTGTTGTCTGGATTGATTGACCTGGACTATCAAGATGAAATCAGATACTACTACTCCGCAATGGAGGTAAGGAAAAATAAGTAATACAGAAGATCCATTAGGGTGCCTCAGTATTACCATGCCTTGTGATTAAGGTTAATGCAAAACTACAACAACCTAATCCAGGCAGGACTACAAATTACCCAGACCCTTCAGCAATGAAGGATTGGGTTACTCCACCTGGTAAAAAACCATGACCTGTTAAGGTGTTTGACAAAGGCAAAGGGAATACAGAATGGGTAATAAAAGAAGGTAGCCATCAATATCAGCTATAACCACGTGACCAGTTGCTGAAATGAAGACCTGTAATTACTCATGAGTATTTTCTCCTTATTTTGTTAAGAACATGTTTGTGCTTATACACACTTGTATTAAAAAAATCTTAATTTTATTTCCTTTATTTTTCTCTATCATGTGACAAATGATTTATTGACTTCATATCAGCATTTAAGTGTTGTTAACTTTATGTAATAGCATTTACTTTAAGAATTAGTGTGCTTCCAATGGTATAAAGAATAGGTGTATTAGATTAGGTGTATTTATTACCTTATCATTGTCCTTTTTTTGAAGATTATGTATAATTTCAGGAGATATGTATGGGTTCAAGTTGACAATGTATGGATTTGTGATGGTTAATACTGAGTGTCAACTTGATTGGATTGAAGGATGCAAAGTATTATTTCTGGGTGTGTCTGTGAGAGTATTGGCAAAATAAATTAACATTTGAGTCAGTGGCCTGGGAGAGTCAGACTCACCCTCAATCTGGGTGGGCACCATCTAATCAGCAGTCAACATGGCTAAAATAAAGCAGGGAGAAGAAAATGGAAAGAGCAGACTTGCTCATTCTTACATTCATTTTTCTCATGTGCTGGATGCTTCCTGCCGTCAAACACTGGACTCCAAGTTCTTCAGCTTTTGGACTCTTGGACTTACACCAGTGGTTTACCAGGGCTACCAGTCCTTCAGCCACAGACTGAAGGCTGTACTGTGGGCTTCCCTACTTCGGAAGTTTTGGATTCAAATTGGCTTTCTTTCTCTTCAGCTTACAGTTGATCTATTGGAACTTAAGCTTGTGATCATATGAGTGAATAATCCTTAATAAACTCCCCTTTATATATACATCTATCCTATTAGTTCTGTCTATCTAAAGAACCTTGACAAAACAGAGGTTATGCATGCATGGACCAAATATGACAATTATATATAAAGGAGTTAAAAGGACAAAATCTAGTTTCAAGGATAAGAGAAATAAGAAATAAAATAGACTAATCATTCTGAAAACAATGTTGTAGCCAGAGCTGTTTCACCCTGGTAAAAGAAATTAAATCTTGGATGTGGGAAGGCAGTTAAACTTTAAGAAAGATATAGCTGTTTAGGAAGTAGACAATCACATGGTTATCCAGGAATAAGGGGCCCTTTACAAAGTCTCCATATGGGGAGAAACAGAACAAAGGTGAAAACACCAAGCAAAGATGAGACTATAAATAGGATATCCATGGAAGGTTGATAATTGACTCTTGTGATTTTTAGCTTGAAGTCTCCAATATTTTCACACTGGTAATTTGGGTACTTCTCTGGGTCAACAGAGCTAATTCTGTTAGTTTCCCAGTACTTAACTTGAGTATAATTAATCAAAGAGTCTATTCTAGTGATCCTCACTGCCAAAGGAGTGGAAAGAAGTATAGTGTAATGTCCCTCCCAATCTGAGCCTAGAGAGGGAGAAAGAAAAAAAAGTGCCTTTCCCAGTACTGAGTTTCATGGGTTGAGTAGAGGTGTCCTAGTTCACAAGGTTGGGTCTCTGACAGTTGTTCCAGTTCCTGTTGGAAATGGGTCAAATAAGTTACATATTTAATCAAATCTGAGGTTTCTTGGTCTAGCAATAAATCATTGGTGAGAAAAGGCAATCAATCCATTATTTCAAAGGAGCTTAAACCCAGCTTTGAAGGGGTGTTTCTGTCACATAGTAAGGCTATGGAAAGAAGAGTACTCTGTGGCGATAAGTCTCTTGAGAAAGTTTTCTGAGGTGCATTTTGATAATATCATGTGTCTTTTCTACCTTTCATGAGGATTGTGGCCTCCAAGCACGATGAAGATTGTATGGTATGCCTAGTGCTTTTGAGACCCTCTGAGTGACAGACACCTTGAATGAGGGGCCATTATTAGTTGGGAGGAACTTAGGGAGTCCAAAGTAAGGAATTAGTCCATTTAATGTATATATATGTTTGCCATCACTTTCAAGAGAACAAGGGTATCCAGTAATCCTCCTGAACGACACTACTGAAGGCATGCCTCTCTCCTCCAGCACAAGTGCTCAACTCTCTGAGCTGATTGCCCTCATGAAGGCACTTGAATTAAGTAAAGGGAAAGCAGTTAACATTTATAATAATTCTAAATATGTTTTCCTATTCCTCCATGCCCATGCCAATATCTGTTTTTGTCTTCTCAGAGGCTCCCGCGCCCAACATGGAAATGATTCTATCCAGTTAGTGAAGGTATGTATCCATAGTAGGAAGTAATGGATGTCCCTTGTCTTTGGCATATGGGTGAAATTCATCTCCCAGTCTTCCCCGAAGTAGCCTCCCATTCATTGTGTTCCAGGGAGGAGAAGCTATTGCTTGAGGGGATCATTTTTAAGACAAGTCTCACAAGCATTAATGACTTGTTTGATCATATTTAGCAGATTTTTACCTTAGAGCAAACTTTGGGCCAATTAACAGGTTTTTTCGTTACCTAGGTGGAAGTTTGGAGGATTTTAAGAATTTTCCATTGGCTAGGAGCTGTTAGATGAAGTTTGCTGTCTTTTGATTGCAGTCATACTGAGAGTTGAAAGGTATATCCCTGAGAGGCAGTCAATTCTATTTCCACAGGAGAATATTGGGGTTTTATTTCTTTTACAGAGCACTACCAGATTAGAGGGGACTCATGTGGATCAGAAATCTGGGATCCTATCACAGCCTATTTAGCTGCTTGTTTTGCTGACTTATTTCCCTTAGCTATTTTATCTATCCCCTTTTGGTGGCCCTTAAAGTGCATTACTGCCACCTCCAGGGGAAGGAAAACCAAGGATAATAATCTGTTAATTTCCTGAAGGTATTTAATGGGAGATCCATTAGCTGTAAGGAGGTTACTCTCCAGATATTGGCACGGGCAATAGCAAAAAAAAAAAAAAAAAAAACACTCCAATAGCAAAGCTTGATATTTGAGCAGGTAGTTATCTGTTAGCCAGAGACTCCCTTTAAAATGGGCAGTCCTACTGCGTTATATGGGATATAAACGGTTAAGTTATTCCTCATGGTTAACTTAGTAATCTATTACCAGCAAGGCTACTACTGCAACTGCCTAGAGGCAGGCCAGCCATCTATTAGCTATGAAATCAGGCTCCTTGCTTAGGTAGCCTACGGGTTGCTGGGCTGCTCCTTGAGCCTGTATTAGAACTCCCAGGGCCATTCCCTTACTTTCTGATACCTAAAGATTTAATTTCTTCTCTGTGGGAAGACTAAGAATTGGTGTCTCAAGTATGGCTTTTTTCAATTAGTCAAAGACTCGTTTAACCTCTGATTTCCAAATTAAGAAGTGAGTCTTAGCTGCCTCAGTTTCCTTTATCAGGTGATATAAGGGACAAGCTATCTCACTGTACCCAGGTATCCATAATCTACAGAATCCTGTAATGGCCAAGAATGCCCTCAGCTGTTTGAGGGTTTGGGGAGGTAAAACGAGGAGATAGGCTTAATCCCTTCTTCACCTAGTATACTGGTCCCCTCTGTAAAGACTAGACATAGGCACTTCAATGAATTCTGATAGAGCTGAGCCTTAGATTTTAAGACCTTATATCGTCTGTTAGCCAGAAAATTAAGAAAAGCCTTACTGCCTTCCTGAGGGGAGATTTCCTCAGCTGGGGCACAGAGGAGAATGTCATATACATATTTTAAAACTTTAACCTGAGGATAGAGGAACTCAGAGAGATCTTTCGATAATGCCTGCCCAAACAAGTGGGGGCTGTCTTGGAATCCCTGAGGTAACACCATCCAGGTTAGCCAGGTGGTCTGGTTGGAAGGATCCTTGAACACAAATAAATATTGGGAGTTAGGGTATAGTGATATGCAGAAAAAGGCATTCTTTAGGTCCAGGACTGTGAACCATTTAGTTCCCTCAGGTATTTGAATTACCAGGGTATAGGAATTGGGAACCACCAGATGAATTGGAACCACAGCCTCATTAGTGAGACAGTGTTTCTGGACTAGACTCCATTACCCATTGGGTTTTGTATTCTCAATACCAGGATATTACAAGGCTTTTGCAGGGTTTGAGGATGCCCTGGATCTTCAAATTATCTTGAAGATGGCTTCTAGCCCTTTTCTAACTTCTATTTTTAGGGGATATTGTTTCTGGTAAGGGAAGAAGGTGGGATCTCTAAGATGTATCTAGACCAGTATGGTGGTTGTGGCTCAGCCAATTTTCCTTTGAGTTGCCCAAACTTCTTGATTGATACCTGTCATCATCAGTGGGAGACAAAGTATCTTGGAGTCATAAGGATAGTGGTTCACCATACGAGCTAAGATATCCATGCTCAGCAGAGTAGTTGGGATTTCAGGCAAGATTAAAAAGGCATTGATAAACAAGAGGTCTCCTCAACTACAACTAATGAGTTGGGGAAGATAATGGGTTAAAGGCTTTTCTGAGATGTCTCTTATGGTCATGGTAAGAGAGCAGGGGAGGCCTTGATTGAAGAGAACAGAAATGGCTGCTCCAGTATCCAAGAGGAGGTCCACTTTCCTCCTTTTAACCTTCAGAATCACCCAGGGCTCCTGGATGGTAATGGTGGTCTGAACCCTCAAAGCTAAGGAGAGGAATCCTAGGACCTGTCAGTCCTGCTAGACCACTTGGGATACTGGCTCTGGACCTAGTGACCTGAATCTCCAGGGACAGTCCATCCTTTAGTGATCCCCATCATAGATTGGACAGTGTAGAAGTGGCTTCCTCATGCTGCTTGGGCAGTCCTTCTTAAAGTGTTCTGGTTTGTCACATTTTTAAGAGTTAACAGATGTATCTTGGGTATTCTGAGGTTTGAGAGTCTGCAAAGCAGCCATTACAGCCTCTGCCTTTGTCTTGTGTCTCCTCTCTCTCTCTCTCAGGATTCCTCATGATCCCTGTTGTAAAAGACCAAGGTGATCACTTTCAGGAGGTTCTCCAAAGTACTGTTTGGTCCCATGGGCTGTTTCTGAAGCTTCTTCTTGATATCAGGGGCTGCCTGAGTAACAAACTTATCCTTTAGCATTAGTTGTCCTTTGACTGAATCAGGAGATAGAAAGGTGTGCTTCACCAGGGCCTATCTTAGCCTTTCTTGGAAGGAAATGTGATTCTCATCTTATCTTTGGTCAATTATGGATAGCTCAGAGTAATTGAGAGGCTTAGTTCTAGTCCTTTGTAAGCCTGCCAATATGCACACCTGAAAGTATTTCCTGCTCTATTCTCCCATTTTATCATTGAGGTCCCATTTAGGGTCCTCCAAGGGTTCTGCTATTCTTCCAATCGAATAAGGCTCATTCTACTCAGTGGTAGGGTTTGATTCAAAAGTAACACAACATTCTTCCAGGAGAGTTCAAATACTTGGGTTAAATTCTGGGACGCCTGGATTAAGTCCTGTAGAAAAAACGATACCTGGACATTAATGGGGCCATATTCACAGGGAATCTCTCATAGGGGCAAGACAGAGGCTGCAACCTGCTTAAAATGAGGATTTCTAGGGGGGGACAAACATGACAGGAAACCCGAATAGAGAGTATGGGGTGCACCAAGAGGAGCAGGACTGGAGGGAGCTTACTCCCCTACTGGAGGCAACTCTGGGATTTGCTTCCCTCATCTCTTGGGATTGCCCTTTGCAGCCTCTCCTGAGATGTCCACTAGGAGGATGAAATTAATACTACAATATTGGCAAAGGTACAGATTATCCTGCAAGGCTAAGATAGCCTGCACATATAGGACCTCATACAATTTGCCCTTGCATTTACAGAAGAGTTCCAGCTGCAGTATAGTTTCAAACTTAATGGTTTCTTCCTGAGGTCAAGCTTGTCCTTTCTGCCATTTATAATCCAGACAAATCCCTGTGCAAATAAATATGAGTTATCTTTTTTTCTACATGGTCTGAGAGTGAAAAGAGGCCCAGTGATTCAGAATACACTCAAAAGGAGGGCAGGCTGAAGAGAGTTTGTTACCCATATGAAAGAGAAAAAGAAATGCATGCCTTAGTTCCTTTCTCTCCTTCAGCTAAAACCCAGGATATGCGAGGGAGAGAAAGAAATGTGTCCTATTCTTTCTTTCCTCCTTTCCTTCCTGAGTTCTAGTGGCTATTATAGGCACCACCCATGGATGAGTGCAACCTTCACCCATGAAACAGGAAGGCCTATTCAGTAGAAATAATAGCACTTACCTATGCTATGCCCTAGCCTTTCACAATCAGTAACCTTTGGGTTCCCTAGACCTTATCTTTGTCATGGATGTAAGCAAGTTATTCATCCATGAAGCAGAAAGGCCTAGTCAGCAGGGACATTCCTGTTTACCTGTGCTGTGGCCTAGCACTTTGCTGTCAACTGTCTCTGGGTCCCTCAGATCTAGCTTTCTTTATAGGGCTTTGAACTGAAGTTTGGAAAATACATTGGAGTATTTGGAAGATACATTGGAGTAAAGTGAAGGTACAGAACCAGATTCTCCTCAAACAAGAGAAAGAAAGGGAGTCTTGGGAATTGGGGACCTGGCCTAATAGAATGCCTTCAAAGAGGAAAAAAATAATTCCTTGCTTAGAAAAGTTTCCTGCATTTATGCAACTATGTTGACTCTTGACATGGTGGAGTGGGGGCAACAAACCTAAATGCAAGGGAGAAAAGGTGCTTGGGGGAGGTAGCCTCTTGACCTATGCTAATGAACTTCTTCAACAGGGGAATGAAGACTCACAATCATAATATCCTCCTTGCTTCTAAGAATAGACAGAAACCACATTGCTCTGAATTATACTCGTGACGACTGAGCCAAGTGCACATTCTACCCAGTTATATTATCTCTGTGGTTTGCAACAACACCCTTATATATATTTTATATATATATATATATAAAATATTTTATATAGAGAGAGAGAGAGAGCGAGAGAGAGAGAGTGGTGTGTGTGTATATGTGTTGGGAACAGGCCCCAAAATATGGCCATAAACTGGCCCCAAAACTGGCCATAAACAAAATCTCTGCAGCACTCTGACATGCTCATGATAGCCTTGACACCCAGTTGGAAGGTTGTCAGTTTACTGGAATGAGGGCAAGGAACACCTGGCCCACCCTGGGCAGAAAACCCCTCAAGGTGTTCTTAAACCACAAACAATAGCATGAGTGATCTGTGCCTTAAGGACATGTTCATGCTGCAGATAACTAGCCAGGGCCCATCCCTTTACTTCCCATAAGGAATACTTTTAGTAAATCTTAAGACTGGCTTGTTGTGAATAAATATGTGGGTAAATCTCTGTTCAAGGCTCTCAGCTCTGAAGGCTGTGAGACCCCTGATTTCCCACTCCATACTCTGTATTTCTGTGTATGTATCTTTAATTCCTCTAGTGCCACTGGGTTAGGGTCTCCACGACCGAGCTGGTCTCAGCATATATGAGCCATGACAGCCACAAAAGAAAAAAAAGTAAATGAGATAGAAAAAAATGCTGGAGGTCCTAGTGCTGACACCTAATGGGCTGTTGGGGATTGGAGTCAGTCCAGTGGCCTTTGGGTAACACCAACATGTAACCTCAGCCAGAGACCCTCAATTGCTCCAGGACCTCCTTCCAATCCCATGTTATGGCTAGACTTTCATGAAAATAAATTGGATTGGAAAAAAGCCAACATTCTCAACAAGTGAGTGTGACAGGGAATTGACAGTCTTCCCCAGCAATTATGTTCTCTGCAGCCATGTTATCCAAGTCATGGGTCAGCACTTAACTACCCTTCTGACAATCCTGGATGAGTGCCCCAAAATGTTGCAGCATTTGTAGTTCAGTGATCTGGAAGAAATAGCTTCCAGTGGCTTTTTCTCCTCTATTGCTGGGTGAGCAGGAGGGAAAGTTACAGTGTTACAGGATTCTTTCAGTGCTGCTTCCATAGCTGGAAATCTCTGCAGCCACACTGACCTCTACCCAGGACCTTGCTCAGGCCTACCAGGTTTGCTCCAACCACTCAGCCTGCCAGGCTGCACTTAGCATGCGCTACTGGGACAGATCTCATGCCTGCCACAGCTCCATGCTTATCCTGCAGATGGACCAGGTGTGCCACAAGCAGCTTCCACTTTGTTTGCTGGCATCTAGATGCGGTGCATGCAGTGGTGCCTGAAAACTTAAAGAGACCAACAACTAAGGAGTCCCAAGGGTGTTACAGCTTTTGCTTGGGGAGTCCCAATGTCTGAGTCCCCAGGAAATGTTACAGCTGTCGCTTTCATTTTTGCTGCCTACAGCTCAGTGAACAGGGGCATGTTAAAGCTCATTTGTTTCTGCCAGGTGCAGCTAAGTGTTCTTGTCCCACAGAAATAAGGTATGTGGACACAGGAGAGCAAGTAGGGCAGAGTAATTTTGAGTGATTGAAGTGAAGCTCTCAGCAGAGAGGGGACCTAAAAGTGGGTAGCTGCCTCTGTGGCTGAGTCTGGGGTTTTTATGGGCTCAGAATGAGGGAGTGTATGCTGATTGGTCCATGGGTGACCTTGGAAAAAGCACCATTCAATTTTTTAAAAGGCATCGAGGAAGTTCTCACTTTGACCACAGACTGCATCTGGTAGCAGATGCAACTTGCTTTTCAGGCTTCAGGCTGTCTTTGGCTTGAAGATCAGGTTTCACTGGGGACCCATCCCTGTCTGCTTAGGAGTTTGTCTGTCTTTTGTTGATAAAAGTGATCTGCCCACCTCAGCCTCCCAAAGAGCTGGGATTACAGGAATGAGCCACTGTGCCCAACCACTCATTTCTTTTTTTAGTGCTGAATAGTTCCATTGTCTAGAAGAATTTACAGTAAACTATGAAATTTGAGTGATAATAATTTGTCAGTGTGTTACCAAAATGCCAGGGGTTTGGTCTAGGTCTCATTGCCCATCACACAAGACATCCAATCACAGAGACAGTAAGTACGGCCAGGAAAGAATGAAAGCATTAGTAAGATGCTACAGCTGAAGTGTTGGGATATGAGTCTCAAATCCATCTCCTCAACGGTATAAATTTAGAGGTTTAGATACCAAAGAAGAAATGCAACTATGTGCTTGATAACGGGAATAGGGAGGGTTAAAGCTGATGAGTTTGTCAACAAGCAGGCTGTTGGTTAGGTAATCATCATGAATGAGGGGACTGGGGTCTCATTGTCTAAATATGGTGATCTGGTAAGTTTTAGCTCCTTAATACTATCTGGGAGGCCGGAAAGTTGGTTTCACGAGGAAGGAACTCAGATAAGACAAATATAAGTTTCAGTCTTTAAGAGTGGGAGGGTAAATTTCTATGTATCAAAAATCAGTAAATATGCATTCTATGGGACAGCTGAGCCAGTTTCAAATAAAGTTCATAAATTGTAAAAACATACAACTCTAATGGGGGATGTTTATAGTGAGAGAGGCTGTGCGTGTGTGTGTTGGGGGGGCAGGAAGTATATGGGAATTCTCTGCACTTCTGCTTAATTTTCTTATGAATCTAAAACTGCTTGTAAAAGTAAAGTCTGTAAAGTAAAAGACCTGAAGATTCAGTAGTAACTGGAAAGATTGGTTTAGGATGCTAAGATACTCAGAGAAGGAGACTCACCTCCATGGGACATATTTGCTACCAAGTGTTCACAATTATCCATTTCCTATCCTCTGTATTGACAAAGCTTTGGTCAGTCTTCTCTCTTTCCTTAAGGCTTCTTGATTCTGCTTTTCTGAAGCCTCAACAAGCACTAAAAAGTATAACGGGATCTCTTATCAGCCGATGTTAAGAATAGGCTGGCCACAGAGAGACACTTTTCCTGACTTACCCTGCTGATAATTTCTCCCCATTTCCTTAATTTCTCCTTATTTACTGCCGGCTCTTCTATAAATTGAATGACTCTGTTTGATTTGAAATGCTTGCATATTTTGACTTTGAATTACTCTCCTTATCACAACAGTATTTCTAATTAAAGTTTCCTTACCTAAATCCAGATTTGTTTTCATTTTGCAGTGGATATTTTAATAAACATGATTAAAATAACATGTTCTGAAACAGTAGTTACGATAACCCTGTTAAAAAATTTTAGATAAAAAAACTGAGAGTTTATCTATCCAACATTCTCATTCTAGAATATAAAATTATCATTTCAAAGAAAAAAAGTATAGTTTTAGTAATTTGCCTAAACTCACTCATGCTAAAATGAAACTTGTCATAGGTTAGATAGTAGCATAACTGGACAAAATTCTCCTTTTACCTCATCTAATGTACCTTTGCATAGGTTCTTTACCAGTTACATGAGTTCAGAAAGACAGAGAACTTTCAGGCAAAGTAGATTTATTACTCATACAGAGACAGCAGAGAGAAACAGAAGCCTAGTATCCATGGCAAGCCAATCCACCAAGCTCAGGAAAGATGCCCAGGGTAGATGGAATTTGGTCTGGCAACCACTAATCCTTTAACTATAATTACAGTTTTGCCTTTGTCAAAATATTGAATAATTGAAATTGTACAGCAAGTAGCCTTTTCAGACTATATTTTTTCACTTATCAATACATTTATATATAAGATTAATCTATTTTGTTGTTTATGTTGCTTAATAGTTCATTTATTTTATCTGAGAATAATACCTAATTGTATGACTATACCACAGTTCATAGATTCAGCTGTTGAAGAATATCTAGGGTGCTTCTACTTGTTCATGAATATGCATGAACTTCTATAATATTCATATGCAGTTTGTGTGTGTGTGTGAAACAGGTTCACTGTGCAGAGATTACCACTTCAGCTCACTGAATCTTGGACTGCAGTTTTTACTGTTTTCACAAGCTCAGTGAGGCAGAACATGGACAGTACAAGTTGAGGGAAGTAAATTTATTACTTCTAAATAGGTAGCAAGGGACAGTAAAAGCCTAGGATTTTTAGTGAGTTGGTCTCTGAAGGCTCAGGCATGCTAACCAGAATAGATGGAATCTTGTCGGTACATGCCCCATGTCATGCCACAGCTCAGAGGCCCCAAAGAGCACTCTGTACTGGCGTTATACACTTGGCTTAATGTATACTTGGTTATATACTTGAGTGTTGCAGAATATCCTGCCATAGGAGGAAGAAGGACATAGACTGTGATATGGTTTAGATGTTTGTCCCTTCCAAATCTCATAGTTTTGTTTGTTTATTTCTTTGTTCATGCTTTGAGACAGGATCTCACTCTGCTGCCTAGGCTACGGTGGCAGATGTTAGCTCACTGCAGCCTTGAATTCCTGGGCTCAAGCAATCCTCCTGTCTCAGCTTCCCAAAGTGCTGGAATTACAGGTGTAATAAATCTCATGTTGAAATGTCATTCTCAACATTGGAGGTGGGGCCTGTTGGGAGGTGTTTGGATTAATGGTTGGATTTCTCATGAATGGTTTGGAGACGTTCTCATGGTAATGAGTGAGTTCTCACTCTATGAGTTCATATGAGATCTGGTTGTTTAAAAGAGCCTGGAGCTTCCTCATCTCTCTTACTCCCTTTCTTGCCATGTGATATGCTGGCTCCCTTTGCCTTCCATTATTATTGAAAGCTTCCTAAGAAACTCAGCAGAACCAGATGCTGCCACTATGCCTTCTGTATAGCCTGAAGAACTGTGAGCCAAATAAGCCTCCTTTCTTTATAAACCCTGTGTCTGGTATTTATTTACAGCAATGCAAGTGGGCTAACACAGCCTGGGATATACCAGAAACTTCTCTCTTACCTCATGATGTTGCATTCTTGGTATATATTGCAGTTATGCTAAAATATATAAGCATTCAAAGAATTGCAAAAAGGAAGGGCAAGAACTGTGTCAGCCAAAGCCATCTAGGGACCTATCCTACAATCTATTATAATCTATTACCAATACGAGCAAAATTCAGATTTACCTATGATCAATTTTGTTGAATATTTGTTTTTCTAATGTTATTTCTAAAATTTGGATATTTATAATTTTATTTTGCTTTGTTCTTCCATTAACTATATAGATATATATACATACACAAATACACATATATACATAACCATATATAGTGCATATATTATACACATTAACTATATATGTGATGTATTCACTATTCAGGAATAAATTAGATATAAATGACAAAAGAAAACAAAAAGTATGTTTCTGCGTGTGTGTGTGTATATATATATATATTCAATATATATATATTTTTTAAATTCCTTATCTGAAAATCCAAAAACTACAATATTCTGACAAAAAGTGTTTATTACTGATGTTATACAATTGATTTAACTTGAATTTAATGTACTTTTATTCTATATATTGTAAACATTCATAAACTTATATTGAATCCACACACACACACACAGGCACACACACACAGGTATGTATATTGAAAGAAAGAGAGATTACTTCATACAATCAGGCCTGCAATTTCTCATCTAAAAATCTAAAAGCAGTAATATTCTTAAAAAAGGTGTTCATTACTGATGTTACAAAATTTGACTTGACTTGAATATAATGTACTTTACTCTATATTTATGAATATTCATAAATTTATTTGAAGAAACATGAATATGTTTGATAAGAGGGTGATTCCCTAGACCCTAAAAGTTGTATTATATGACATGTGGTACACATACATATTACTTCTATTTCTGAAATTCAAAAAAATCTGAATTACAAATTATATCTACACATAATGTTTTAGGATGAGATTTTCTGGATCTACATATATATTGCTACATATAATTCTTAAGTTTCATTTACTGAGTTTATTTTTAAAGGGAATGTAATGCAGCTATAGTACCTATGTACTTATGACAGTTGGTGGTATTGCTTCACCAAGTAGTAGAAAATATTTTGCAGATTTAAGCAATGTTTGTATTTTGTAAAAATATGTTCACAAGAACTGAATGCCTAGTTTCTTTTTATATGAAAAATTACAGTAGTTTTTTATAGCAATTAATAAGCTCTTAAAATATAAAGATAAAATCAAAGAAGCAATTCATCTCAAAATGTGTTTAAAATTTTTGCATATTTTCTTTTACTTTGTATAAACATTTAAAAATCTTTTTCTGTTTCATATTATTTTTGTTAGTGTTTCTTCTGTTAATTGTTTTAAACATTATTTCTTTATTTTGTCTCTCTCTTCTTTTGAAAACTGAAACTTTTTCCTCAGGTACATGTTTCTCAATAACATTATTCTGAAATATTATGTATTGATTGATACAGTATTATAAATAAAATTAATTGGGAAATGTTCTATATCTGTTCTTTATAAAATTTGTGTTCTTTAAAACCCCTAATATTTCACTCTTGAATTATATATACTTATTTATCTGATCACAGTACAAGTGACCAAATAAACACAGGCCTGGCTCAACAGAAAACTTGAACCTTTCCCAAGCAAGTCAGGGAACAGAAATGGATATATAACTTTTCTCTGAAGGGTGACCTCATACACAGAAGTGACTCAAGTCTATGTTCCATCCTCCACATACTTTCACAATTTAAACCAACCTCTTATCCAATTCAGGTATGATCATCTATGTTGCCCTCCTCTTGAATCTAAGATGGCTTGTGACTACAGTGTGGTCCTTATGGCTTTGAAAGCTAGGATGAAAAGCCTTATAACTTCTACTTGGTTATATTTATAAATTTTCTCTGGGGAAATCCATATCTTCTGAGACCGCCATGCTGAAGAAGCCATGTATTTGTGCTCTAGTCGAGAGTGCTGGCAGAGTTTGTGGATGACAGAAGGCATTATCCATCAGCCTTGTTTGTCAGCCATTATGGATGCCTATACTAAAGTTTTCAGATTATCATAGCCCCAGCTGACATTTAACTGAATATTAGGCATCCCAATAGAGAGCTCTACAGGAGCACCCTGCCCAAATTCCTGAACCACAGAAATTAAAAGCATAGAAGAATGGTTATTGTTCTACACTAATAAATGGCTTGGTAATCAGTTACAGCAATTTCAAATATTTATTTTAATTCTAATAATATTTATAATGACACCATCAATTATTAAAATTAATTAATCTTTTTGTTCAAGGAACTTCACAATATATGCATGATAATGAAAAAATATATATGTATGGTATGGTAAGACATTTTTCAGTGCAATTCATTTTACAAGATTTATTTCAAAAATGGCTAACGTTTATTGAATTTTTCCATTATCCCAGTAATTAGTCATTTTTTCATTAATTTTTCTATTTAATATTTGCAAGAAACATGAAGTAAGCATTACTTAATGATGCAGAAATAAAAGTTTAGAGAATAAATATATTTTCAGACATAGCACACCTGGCAAATGACAGATCTACCCAATCTAAAAGCCTTTCATTTTCATACTATGATGTATTTAGAAAAGAAAGTCATATTTATTAAGTTTGCAATGGATATACTATATTAGCTGTTTGACAAGATTATGTTTTAAGATCATGGTTTCCCCTTTTTTATTTTCTGCTGATACTTCTCATTAGAGTATATTTTTATATATTCTGCAAAGAGTATGCTTATTTTATGCTTGTTTATTTTATACAAATGAATGGCTTTGAAATTGCTGAACAGGTGGCCTTAGCCAATCAGTTATGGTTTGGGATATTAAAGAGGTCCATCTTTCAGACAGTGGGATGTCTATAAAAATGTTGTGTGGAGTAAGATTACTTATTTATCTTTGTGGCATATTTAGAAACCGAGGGTTATTTAAATAATTTGTGTTCTGTAAAACATTGACAAATGTGTACCATAGCATGGCTCACATACTCAAGGGTACATTTTAGGCCATTTTGCTCAATGAAATTTATATCTTATTTTGAATACATTTTTCTTAGTATAGATAGTTTTGGAAAATTGATGTTAGGTATCTTGGTGGCAACAACATAATAAACATTTCACACTTTGTGCAAATTGTGAAAAAATACTGGGTGTTATAGACATCTTAAAAGAACACTGGTAAGACAACTATTTTTATTTTATAGACATATTTGTGTATTTGTAAACCACATCAATATTATCTTTACTAACTACATTTTTAAAAACCCTCAAAAGTGGATTGTTTTGAAGTAATCCACAGAACCAGTTTTGTTTTCAAGTAGATTGTGATTTAAAAATTTTTAATTATACTTGGAATCTAGAAAGCAAAGCAAAAATCAAAATGTTCACGCTGATAAGATTTTTTTAAAGAATAAATTATTTCTAGAAACAGTAATAAACTGCAAAAGGGAAGATATGTGATTCATATTCTAAAGAGATAAAACGTTGCTATCAACCATTGTCTTATCTCCATTTTCTCAGGCACGTCATAAAATTCCTAGAGGCTGATATTTGCTAAATCAAAGGACATCTTTGACTCTATTTCATCTATCCATCATTTCTTTTAGTGACAGCTCATGGATTTCTCAGTACTTCAAAAACAATTGTTAGGGCAACATTTTCTGCCTTCTTTCCATGGATCTCTTATTCCCATAGGAAATTTCTCATTCACATGGGAATATTCCAACACCATGAAAGAGTAAGTGAAAATTTGCATCTATCTGATGCTTTCCATAGATATGACATATACTTATTTATTTTTCTGGGAACATGATACTTCTATAGGATACTGTTATAGGAAGAGAACACAAATACATTTATGCCCGCTTTTTAAATCTTACAAATGTGGATTTCTGTAACCCACCAGTAGACCACCATTGTTCATTTACATTCACAAAGAATTCTCTTCATTTCCAATCACCCAAATTCTGCATATTTTTTTTAACTGTTATTGCTTAACTTCTTTTCTATACACCAGCAATTAACAATTTGGGATTTTAAATTAAACACAAGATGTCATTTACAATAGTGTCACAAAATGAATATTTTAGGTATAAACATAATAGGTACAAAAACTATATGTGGAAACTAAAACTCTGGTACAATAAATCCAAGAAACTCTAAAAACATGGAGCGTTACTCATGATCATATAATGAAATACTTAATATTAAGGTATAATTTTTTTCATCTTAATTTATGGATTAAACACAATACCCATGAAAATCCCAGCAAGGCATTTTATGAATATTGGAAAACTGATTTTAAAGTTACATTGAAAGAAAAAATATTCAAAGGATCCAACGCAATAGTAAAGAGGAAAAAAATTGGAGAAATGACACTATCAATATATAAAACATCAATTAAAATCAGCAAAATATCGTAACAGACTTCTTACCAAAGGAAATAGGCAGATTATAATTAAACAAAAATGATGTTCATTATCACTTGTCATTGTGAAATTGCAAATTAAAACAACAACGAGACATCACCACACACTGCATAAAATTGTTATAATCCCCAAAACCTGATAATGCTAAATACTGGTGAGAATGTATAGCAAATGGAATTCTCATTCATTGCTTATGAAAATGCAAAATGATACACTTTGGAAGACAGTTTGTCAGTCCCTTACAAAGATAAATACAGTTTTGTTATATGATCCTTCATTTGTTCTCCTAGATACTAATTGGTTAAAAAAACTATTCAAACATAAACTTATAGACTTACATTTATAACAGCTTTATTCATAACTTCCAAACTGAAAGCAATAAAAATGTCCCTCAAATGAAAATGGAACTATAGACTGTGGTACATCTCTACAAAGGAATATTATTTTGCAATAAAAAGAAATAAACTAGAAAGCAATAAAATATGAAGAAATATAAATATATTATGATACGTTTGAAAGATGAGCAGTTGCATTTATATCAACTTTAAAACATTATTGAAATAGTAAAATAATTGAGGCATTAAAAGTGTTAGTGAATTCCAAGATGGCCAAATAGGAACAGTTCCAGTCTGCAGCTCCCAGTGAGTTCGATGCAGAAGAAGGGAAATTTCTGCATTTCCAACTGAGGTACCTGGTTCATCTCACTGGGACTGTTTGGACAGTGGGTGAAGTCCATGGAGGGCAAGCCGAAGCAGGGTGGGGCATCACCTCCCTGGGAAGTGCAAGGGTTCAGGGGATTTCCCTTTCCTAGCCAAGGGAAGCCATGACAGACTGTACCTGGAGAAACAATACACTCCTGACCAAATATTGTGCTTTTCCCATGGTTAGCAACCAGCAGAACAAGAGATATACTCCCATGCCTGGATCAGTGGGTCCCATGCCCACAGAGCCTGACTCACTGCTAATGCTGCAGTCTGAGATCAATCTGCGACACTGCAGCTTGATGGGGTTAGGGGTGTCCGCCACTGCTGAGGCTTGAGTAGCTCACAGTGTAAACAAAGTGGCTGGAAAACTCAAACTGGGCAGAGTCCACCACAGCTCAGCCAGGCCTACTGCCTCTCTAGATTCCACTTGTGGGGGCAGGGCATAGCAGAAAAAAGGCAGCAGACAGCTTCTGCAGACTTAAATATCCCTGTTGGACAGCTCTGAAGAGAGTAGTGGTTCTCTCGGCATGGCGTTCGAGCTCTGAGAATGGACAGACTGCCTCCTCAAGTGGGTGTCTGACCCCCATGTAGCCTGACTGGGAGACACCTCCCAGCAGGGGCCGACAGATACCTCAAAGAGGCAGGGGCCCCTCTGGGATGAAGCTTCCAGAGGTAGAATCAGGCAGCAATATTTGCTGATTTTCAGCCTCTGCTGGTGATACCCAAGCAAACAGGATCTGGAGTGGACCTCCAGCAAACTCCAACATACCTGCAGCTGAGAGGCCTGACTCCTAGAAGGAAAACTAACAAACAGAAAGGAATAGCATCAACCTCAACAAAAAGACATTCACACCAAAACTCCATCTGTAGGTCACCAACATCAAACACCAAAAAGGTAGATAAAACCACAAAGATGGGGAGAAACCAGAGCAGAAAAACTGAAAATTCCAAAAACCAGAGAGCCTCTTCTCCTCCAAAGGATTGTAGCTCCTCACCAGCAAGGAAACAAAACTGGATGGATAATGAGTTTGATGAGTTGACAGAACTAGGCTTCAGAAGGTTGTTAATAACAAATTTCTGCAAGCTAAAAGAGCATGTTCTAACCCATGGAAAGGAACCAAAAACCTTGAAAAAATGTTAGACAAATGACTAACTAGAATAAACAGTGTAGAGAAGACCTTAAATGACCTCATAGCATGAGAAAACCATAGCATGAGAACTTTGTGACGCATGCACAAGCTTCAATAACCAATTTGATCAAGTGGAAGAAAAGATATCAGTGATTGAAGATGAAATTAATGAAATAAAGTGGGAAGACAAGATTGGAGAAAAAAGAATGAAAAGAAAAGAAGAAAGTCTCCAAGAAATAAGGAACTACGTGAAAAGACCAAATATATGTTTCATTGGTGTACTGGAAAGTGACAGGGAGAATGGAACCAAGTTAGAAAACACTCCACAGGATATTTTCAGGAGAACTTCCCTAACCTAGCTAGGCAAGCATTCAAATTCAGTAAATACAGAGAACACCACAAAGATACTCCTCGAGAAGAGCAATCCAAGCCAGAAGAGAGTGGGGGCCAATATTCAACATTCTTTTTTTTTTTTTAAATTATTATTATACTTTAAGTTCTAGGGTACATGTGCATAATGTGCAGGTTTGTTACATATGTATACTTGTGCCATGTTGGTGTGCTGCACCCATCAACTCATTAGCACCCATCAACTCGTCATTTACATCAGGTATCACTCCCAGTGCAATCCCTCCCTCCTCCCCGCTCCCCATGATAGGCCCCAGTGTGTGATGTAACCCTTCCTGAGTCCAAGTGATCTCATTGCTCAGTTCCCACCTATGAGTGAGAACATGCGGTGTTTGGTTTTCTGTTCTTGTGATAGTTTGCTGAGAATGATGGTTTCCAGCTGCATCCAT
>NW_012104909.1:43338-43867 GCF_000951045.1 Mandrillus leucophaeus | reverse complement strand
TTTGGGGTGGAGAGTTCTGTAGATGTTTATTAGGTCTGCTTGCTGCAGAGATGAGTTCAATTCCTGGATATCCTTGTTAACTTTCTGTCTCGTTGACCTGTGTAATGTTGACAGTGGGATGTTGAAGTCTCCCATTATTATTGTATGGCAGTCTAAGTCTCTTTGTAAGTTTCTAAGGACTTGCCTTATGAATCTGGGTACTCCCGTATTGGGTGCATATATATTTATGATAGTTAGCTCTTCCTGTCGAATTGTTCCCTTTACCATTATGTAACGGCCTCCTTTGTCTCTTTTGATCTTTGATGGTTTAAAGTCTGTTTTATCAGAGACTAGGATTGCAACCTCTGCTTTTTTTTGTTCTCCATTTGCTTGGTAAGTCTTCCTCCACCCCTTTATTTTGAGCCTATATGTGTCTCTGCATGTCAGATGGGTCTTCTGAATACAGCAAACTGATGGGTCTTGACTCTTTATCCAGTTTGCCAGTCTGTGCCTTTTAATTGGAGCATTTAGTCCATTTACATTTAAGGTT
>NW_012104909.1:24994-41622 GCF_000951045.1 Mandrillus leucophaeus | reverse complement strand
TCTAACAGTCAGGACCCTCAGCTGTAGGTCTGTTGGAGATTGCTTGAGGTCCACTCCAGACCCTGTTTGCCTGGGTATCAGCAGCAGAAGCTGCAGAAGATAGAATGTTGCTGAACAGTGAGTGTTGTTGTCTGATTCTTGCTTTGGAAGCTTCCTCTCAGGGGTGTACCCCACCGTGTGAGGTGTGGGGTGTCAGTCTGCCCCTAGTGGGGGATGTCTCCCAGTTAGGCTACTCAGGGGTCAAGGACCCACTTTAGCAGGCAGTCTGTCCGTTCTCAGATCTCAACCTCCATGTTGGGAAATCCACTGCTCTCTTCAATGCTGTCAGACAGAGTCGTTTGTGTCTGCAGAGGTTTCTGCTGCCTTTTGCTATTGTTGTTGTTGTTGTTTAGCTGTGCCCTGTTCCCAGAGATGGAATCTACAGAGATAGGCAGGCCTACTTGAGCTGCTGTGAGCTCCACCCAGTTTGATCTTCCCAGGGCTTTGTTTACCTACTTAAGCCTCAGCAATGGCGGGTGCCCCTCCCCCAGCCTCGCTGCTGCCTTGCAGTTAGATCGCAGACTGCTCTGCTAGCAATGAGGGTGGCTCTGTGGGCGTGGGATATAATCTCCTGGTGTGCCCGTTTGTTAAGACCCTTGGTAAAGTGCCATATTGGCGTGGGAGTCACCCGATTTTCCAGGTGTTGTGTGTCTCAGTTCCCCTGGCTAGGAAAAGGGATTCCTTTCCCCCGTGTGCTTCCCAGGTGAGGTGATATCTCGCCCTGCTTCAGCTCTGGCTGTTTGGGCTGCATCAGCTGACCAGCACTGATTGTCCAGCACTTCCTAGTGAGATGAACCCAGTACCTCAGTTGAAAATGCAGAAATCTCCTGTCTCCTGTGTTGCTGGCGCTGGGAGCTGGAGACTGGAGCTGTTCCTATTCAGCCATCTTGCCCCGCCCCCCCCAACATTATCATAACTTTCTTAAAGAAAACAGTTTTCAACCAGAATTTCATATCCAGTCAAACTAAACTTCATAAGTTAAGGAGAAATAGCATCCTTTACAGAAAAGCGAATGCTGAGAGATTTTTGTCACCACTAGTCCTGCCTTACAAGAGCTCCTGAAGAAAGCACTAAACTTGGAAAGAAACAACTGGTACCAGCCACTGTAAAAACATGAAAATTATAAAGACCATTGATGCTAGGAAGAAACTGTATCAATTAATGGGCAAAATAACCAGCAAACATGATAATGACATGATCAAATTCACACATAACAATATTAACCTTAAATGTAAATGGGCTAAATACCTCAATTAAAAGACACAGACTGGCAAATGGGATAAAGAGTCAAGACCTATCAGTGTGCTGTATTCAGGAGAACCATTTCACATGCAATGATGGACATAGACTCAAAATAAAGGGAGGAAGATCTACCAAGCAAATGGAATGCTAAAAAAAAAAAAAAAAAAAAAAAAAAAAAAAAGAAGGCAGAGATTGCAATCCTAATCTCTGATAAAACAGACTTTAAACAGATAAAGATCAAGAGACAAAGAAGGCCACTACACATGATAAGGGATCAATTCAACAAGAAGAGCTCACTATCCTAAATATATATGCACCCAATACAGGAGCACCCAGATTCATAAAGCAAGTCCTTGGAGACTTACAAAGAGACTTAGACTCCCAGACAATAATAATGGGAGATATTAGACAGATCAACGAGACAGAAAGTTAACAAGGATATCCAGGACTTGGACTCAACTCCGGACCAAGCGGACCTAATAGACATCTACAGAACTCTCCACCCCAAGTCAACAGAATATGTAAAATAACAGAAATCACAACAAACTGTCTCTTAGACCACAGTGCAATCAAATTAGAACTCAGGATTAATAAGCTCTCTCAAAACTGCATAACTACAAGGAAACTAAACAACCTGTTCCTGAATGACTATTGGATAAATAATGAAATGAAGATAGAAATAAAGATGCTCTTTGAAACCAAGGAGAACAAAGACACAACATAGCAGAATCTCTGGGATACATTTAAAGCAGTATGTAGAGGGAAATTTATAGTGCTAAATACCCACAAGAGAAAGCAAGAAAGATCTAAAATTGACAGCCTAATGTCACAATTTAAAGAACTAGAGAAGCAAAATCAAGTAAATTGAAAAGCTAGCAGAAGCCAAGAAATAACTAAGATCAGAGTAGAACTAAAGGAGATAGAAACACAAAAAAAAAAGTTAAAAAAAAAAAAATCAAGCAGAGCTAGTTTTTGAAAAGATCAACAAAATAGATAGACTGCTAGCAAGACTAATAAAGAAGAAAAGAGAGAAGAATCAAATAGATGCAATAAAAGATGGTAAAGGGGATATCACCACCAATCCCACAGAAATAAAAACTACCATCAGAGAATACCATGAATGCAAATAAACTAGAAAATGAAGAAGAAATAGATAAATTCCTGGACACATACTCCCTCTCAAGACTAAACCAGGAAGAAGTTGAATCTTTGAGTAGTCCAATAACAGGTTCTGAATGAGGCAATAATTAATAGCATACCAGCCCCTCCCCCCCCCAAAAAAAAATCCAGGACCAGATTGATTCATAGCTGAATTCCACCAGAGGTGCAAAGAGGAGCTGATACCATTCCTTCTGTAACTATTCCAACCAATAGAAAAAGAAGGAATCCTCCCTAACTCTTTTTATGAGGGCAGCATTATCCTGATACCAAAGCCTCACAGAGACACAACAGAAAATGAATTTTAGGCCAATATCCCTGATGAACATTGATGTGAAAATCCTCAATAAAATACTGGCAAGTAGGCTTCATCCCTGGTATGGAAGGCTGTTTCAATATATGCAAGTAAATAAGCATAATCCATCACATAAACAGAACCAACACCAATGACGAAAACCACATGATTATTTCAATAAATGTAGAAAAGGCTTGTGACAAAATTCAACAGCCCTTCATGCTAAAAACTATGGACTTTACTGAGTGTATTAATATTTGTTCATTAATGGTAACAAATACAGTAATGTAGGAAATTAATAATAGGTGAAACTGACTGAATGGTGTATGATAAATCTCTTTAATATGTTTTTAAATTTTCTGTAAATCTAAAACTGTTTTAAAAAGAAAATGTATTCAAAAAGTAATTAATGATACTTGGATAATTCTAAAATATTATGCTATAATATGATTGCAAAAAGTCAATAAATTTTCTATATAATCAAATTGTATACATAACCTACATGTATTAAGATGCAATAAATTCATATAAATGAAACTTTTGAAAAATAATCTCCATGAATGATTTATTTTGTTATTAAACCACCTGAAAATCCTTTTATTTATGCATTTCAAGCCTGCCTACAAGTAACCTCTGCAACTGTGAATGGAATACTGTGAAATTGTATTTTGAACACAGTTAAAAAGAAATTGCCCCAGGATTGTTAAAAAATAAGTATAAGAGCAGTAATGCTAACTTTGAGACTCAATGGATTAAACCACTGAGCAGGAGAATAGTTATTTGGTATGTTGGTATAAACTCTTTTAGGTTGTTGAAATGACTAGTGATATAAGAAAAAGGAAGCTTATGATTTAACTTCCTCCTATTCTAACCAAACTTATCTTTTAATGCTAAGTCACCAGTAACTACAGCACAGTTTTATGAGCAATAAAAAAGACAACATGCCGATCCATCAGTATTTTTGTACAATGCAAATGTGCGGTAGGATTATTTGTTATTATGGCAGGGAAAAAAAATGACAGACCCAGCCAAATATTGAGTCCAAGTCAACATACTCACCCATCCTTGACCCCAGGCTGGAAATGTCATCTGGCTTACTACACATGCTGGATATATACATTTTTTGAGTTAGTATGTTTTAAATATGTATTAGACATGGATGCTTACAATCAATTGATTGGAGATACACAAACACAAATACACACATCCTCAGATGTCCAAAAAATATTGTTGTGGTAGAACCAAAAATGAGGAAATAGGCACTTTATAGTAGTATCATCTGAAACCAAGTGATTATATTGAAAAAATTTGTTTTGCTTTATAAATCCTTAACTTCATTCCTGGATGATGGTAGTTAGCATACTTCCAAAAAGACTATTCCAATTTACTTTAATAGGGAAACCAAAGAAACAGCAAGAATGGCATACCTTTGTCTTTAAAATACTCCATTTGTTTCTACATAATTTAGAGTAAAAATACTAATAAATGATTATTTAAATATGTTTTATGTGTTAATCCAATTTTAGAGACTTACAGAGATAGTTCTACTAGATAATATACTTAATATTCCTCCTTAGTGAAGACAAAAATTATTTTTGGATAGGTATTAAAAATTTAGTTTAGTGGACATCAATAATGGTTGAATATTCTAAATTAACTTGCTAACAAATATAGACAAATAGAAAATTATTATAATGAATAAACAATTTACAATTTTAAAATGGTATTACAGCTGGGTGTGGTGGCTCATGCCTGTAATCCCAGCACTTTGGGAGGCCAAGGTGGGCGGATCACTTGAGGTCAGGAGTTGGAGACCAGTCTGGCCAACATGGTGAAAACTTGTCTCTACTAAAATACAAAAATTAGCTGGCTGTGGTGGTGCACACCCGTAGTCCCAGCTAATCGGGAGGCTGAGGCAGGAGAATTGCTTGAACCCGGGGAAGCAGAGGTTTCAGTGAGCTGAGATCACACCACTGCACTCCAGCCTGGGTGACAGAGTGAGATAACGTCTCAAAAAAATAAATAAAATAAAATAAAATAAAATAAAATGGTATGTGTTCCCTAAGATGTGTGGGGAAAATAAATACCTCATTGTTCTTTTCAATTCCATTAAAAAATCAACCAACAATATTTTATTACAAATAAAATTAACTTGCTTTTCTGGATAGATTGTGGTAAGCATCTTAAAGTACATAAATATTTTCATTTATTATCACTAACATTATACTTTTTCCAAAATGTTATACACTTACAAAATATGTTCAGATCGAAGGCACTGTCTTACAAGTCACATTTTCTTTTCATTTATTTTACTTTTTTTTCACATGAGACAGCTCTAAATGTTTTACAAGGGTTAGTAACATACTTTTGCTTTCTCTAATAAAGTTTTATTCATCTGTTTTCTTTTTGAATTTTCACTTATTTACTATCGTAGATAAAATACTAAGAAATATTCTGTGATGAAAAAGGATTCAGTCTTGAAGAGGAGTCAGTTTTTCTTGTTCTTTAAAAAAGATGAACACAAACTTCCATGCTTAGAAAAACAGTTATCATATGGAATATAATTTAGAGTGAGAATCTGGCATTTTTTTTATTAAAAATATGTGATCTTTTTGTGTCAGTGAAATACTTATGTATTCTTCAAATTTTTTTGTAACATCTTTCTGTAAAAATCTAAGTGAAATGTACTATAAAAAGAAATAGGAGTTATAATATTGTGCCGTTTGGCAGTGTGGAGCTTATACCATTTAATTTAGATCAAGAGATTTACCACTAGCCTGAGAGGTTTTGAAATTGGCTTATTCATCAGCTTTATTTTCTGTCAAACTGTAATCATTATCTTTTTTTTTTTTTTTTAATGGTAGTTCCAAAAGAGTATTGACTGTCTTAGCTATTAAGTATACAGAAAATCTCCCACTCTCTTGCTGACTGGACCATTTTTAAAGAATATGGATTCCTTGGGAGACATAGCATTTTCACACAGGACTTTATAAAATTTCTTTATGCACTCTCTGTCTTTGAGATCTTTTCAGTTTGACATTTTATAGCCGGGTGAGGATTTTGTCTATTTTTCTCATTTATGTAGTGTTATATACCACATTTCAGGGTATGGTGGTCTTAACTAGAAAGCAACAGGGATTGATCTTTACATTTCTAAAAAATTACCTCTTACTAATGTATCAAGAATCTAACTAAATAGGGAGTTTTTTTTGTTTTTTTTTTTTTTTTTTTTGGAAATCATAAATAAAGTCATCCATAAAATATGGGAAGCCTATGTGGAAAAGAAACCAAGGATGAAAATTATAGCTACAATTTTAATGCAGAAATGTTCTAGTTAGAATATGGCAGCTGGTGATGTGACTGTTGAAAAGGCACTTCCCTGGCTCTGAGTCCTATACACTCCCTTCAACAGTTCCAGGCCAGGCACGGTGGTTCACCCCTGTAATCTCAGCACTTTGGGAGGTCGAGGCGGGTGGATCACGAGGTCAGGAGATCTAGACCATAGGGTATTTTACTGTCTGTTTCTGAGTTATTTCACTTAGAATAATGGCCTCCAGTGCCATCCAGGTTGCTGCAAAGGAGTCATTTTATTACCTTTTATGGTTGCATAATGTATCAGTCTGTTCTCACGTTGCTATTCAGAAACATCTGAGGCTGGGTAATTTATAAAGAAAAGAGGCTTAATTTACTCACAGTTTTCCAGGGTTGGGGAGGCCTCAGGAAACTTACAATTTTGACAGAAGGAGAAGAAAACATGTCCTTTTTCACATGGTGAAATGCTGAACAAAAGGGGAAAATTTCTCTTACAAAACCATCAGATGTTGTGAAAACTCACTTGAGAACAACATGGAGGTAACTGCTCTCACGACTCCATTGCATTTAGTTTTTTGATAATTTTTAAATTACTGTGAATGGTATGATATAATAGTCAAAATTAATTGATTCCCATATATAGCTAGTTACATCAGCAAATTTTAAAGGTCTTTTTACCCCACTGAAAATTACTTTAAAACTATTTTTATTGTATTCTGACTTTTTGTTGCCTTTGATATAAAGTCAACCAATATTTGTACTGTTATTTCTTTAAAAGTAATTAATGTTTTTTTTGTCTGGTTGCGTTTAAGATTTCACTTCCTTGTTTAGCTTCCTATGCTTGCTCTTAGCCGAAAGAATGAGAAGTGATATTTTGCTTTTTAAGATGTGTGTGTGTGTGTGTGTGTGTGTGTGTGTGTGTGTGAGAATGTGTGTTGAATTTACTTAGGTTTTTAATATGCGGGTTGATGCCTTTCATGAGTTTTGAAAAATTCACGATTATTTCTCAAATATTTTTCTGCCTCATAGTATATATCCTTTGCTTCCAAGGCTCCAATTGCATGTGTTTTAGATCATTTGAAATTGTCCAGCCATTCTCAAATAACTTTAAATTTTTTTCTTTTTTCATCTCTTCTTTAGGTTGTATAATTTCTGTTATCCTTTTCTTCAAATGAGCTTAAACAATCCGTATCTATTCCCCTTTAAATGCAGTGCCTTCATTTCAGATATTTATTTTCAGTCATAATTCATATTTAATTATGTGATTGTTTTATAATTAGTCTAAAATATAAAATCAGTTTTAACACATTTTTAACCTTTTTCCTGCACATGTATCAAGTTAATTATGAAGATTATTTTAAAGTTGTATCTGCCCATTCAGACATTAGGTTCGTACATGAGTTGGATTTATCTTTTTTTTTTTTCCACTGTAAGGTATTTTTAAAAAAATTTATAAGGTTACTTATTTGCTTTTATTATTTTTTATTATATGTCAGTTACTGTGTATTGAAGAACAGTAGAAGTTGAAATAGATTTTATTACTCCACCTCCTTTTTTAAAGGTTGCTGAAGTAAGAGCTGATAGCTTCATTGCAAATCTTCATTTAACTTAGACCTGGTTTTCTTTTTAGATTTTTTAATGCCATTAGGTTCAACTATTTCAATGGCAAAGTTAGAGCTCTGCTTTCTCTAGAGGTTGGAGGACTCAGGAGGCTCCCTCTCTCTACCTCTTCTTTACAGTTCAGTTCCAGTTTTGTTACCTGTGTTTGACGCTTCTGGACAGCTCTCTGCTCTCCAGCCTAGCTCTTAGCTTTCTGTGTCTTGGCAGATTGCTTCTTTTTATTTTGATCTCCTTCCAGTCTTTGGGCACCATCACCATTCTCTTTTTGAAGGCTCCACAGGGAATATTTTGTAGACTGGTATGCCAAAGATCTAGGTAATTGTCTTTGATCTTTTCTCTGGCCACCAGACTTCATTGTGTAGCCTTCCCATGCTCTCTTGCAAGCAAATGAGAACTCTGTTACTCAGCTCCTGAGGATTCTAACCTATCCAATCAGCCCAGGTAAGACTCTTAATTTATTTCTTCCTCTCAGATTTAAATCCTCCTACTTACGTTATTTCTTTTTTGCTTGCTTGTTTGTTTATTTTTTCCACCTGGGCTGACTTTAAGGATGAAAGTAGCTTGGGTCCCTATTCTCCTAGGAAAAGTTTGTTTCACTCAAGAATTCAGTTCACTTAAGATTTTAATTCCTCAGCATTTAGATATATTTCTAAACACGATTTTGTTGCTGTCTTTGCATATTCTTTTTGTTTGCATGGGAGCAAAGTGTGTGCAGGTGCATATATATACATACATACATATAAACATTTTTAGTTTATTCAGAGACAGAATTTCAAGAGAATAGACTATTTGGTAAGTAATATTAACATTTGAATTTGACTTGTTCATATTAACAATGTAGTATTAGAAAAAAGAAAAATAGGCTGGGGTCAGTGGCTCAGCCTGTACTCCTAGCATTTTGGGAGGCTGAGGATGGCAGATCACCTGAGGTCAGGAGTTAGAGATCATCCTGGCCAACATGGTGAAACCCCATGTCTACTAAAAGTACATAAATTAGCCGAGCATGGTGCCAGGTGCCTATAATCCCAACTACTTGGGAGGCTGAGGCAGGGGTATTGCTTGAACCCAGGAGTCGGAAGTTGCAGTGAGCCAAGATTGCGCAACTGTACTTCAGCCTGAGCAACAGAGCAAGACTCCATCTCAAAAAATAAAATAAAATAAAATCTGTCTAACTTATTTGAGACAACCTTATTTTAATTTTCAATGGAATAATTCCTTCTGTTCATGATCATTGAAAAATATGGCACCGTAAACGTGTAAGATATGGAATATTTTGATTCTCAACCAATGAGTTTTGTCTTAAACATCCAATGATAATTATAGCACCAAATGCAAGATTTTCCTACTCAAAAGTTATCTAATAATTTTAATAATTGTTTTCTTATTTTACGTTTAATCTTTTGCTTTTTAACTTTTATTTTAAGTTCAAGATTATATATTCCAGTTTGTTACATATGTAAACTTGTGTCACAGGGCTTTGTTGTACAGATTATTTCATCACCCAGGTATTAAGCTTAGCACTCATTAGTTGTCTTTCCGGATCCTCTCCCTCCTCCTACTTTCTACCCTCCAATAGGCCCCAGTGTGTGTTTTTCCCCTCTATGTGTCCACATATTCTCATCAGTGAGTTCCAACTTATAAGTGAGAACATGTAGTATTTCATTTTCTGCTCCTGCATTACTTTGCAAAGGATAATGTCCTCCAATACGATCCATGTCCCTGCAAAGGACATGATCTTGTTGTTTTTTATGGCTTCATAGTACTCGATGGTGTATATGTGCCACATTTTCTTTATCCCGTGTATCATTGATGAACTTTCAGATTGATTCCATGTCTTACAACAGTGCTGCAATAAACCATGTGTACATATGGCATTATAATAGAATAATTTATATTCCTTTGGTATATACCCAGTGATGAGATTGCTGGGTCTAATAGCCTTTCTGTTTTTAGATCTTTGAGGAAATGCCTTCATTTTGTTTGTGCTGGTATTGGAACTGCAAATAAAAATGCAATAATGTTCATGCAGAACATTTTGCAGAATTTTAATTCATCAATATGGTAGGAAGACATAGTATCACATTTTATATCTTCAACAGTTATATTTAACTTTGTAAAATTTACCAGTTGTACATGTACGTAAAAAGAAAACTATTTGAGTCTCATCTATTTTATTATTACTTACATAAACATGCGATTATGAACACTAGTAGTAACAAGCTGTCATAAGAAATTATGAGTGGAAACAGTTTCAGTATCATTTATTTCTCACTCAAGAAGACTTGATAGAATTAGTACCTGTGTCTAATCTGATCTTCTTATTTCAGTTATTAAAACATCACAAAACCTAAGATAATAGACCTTCTTTACAAACTTATCTTCCCTGTGGAACGTAATTTATTTATTTTATAAAAATATATATTTTTAAATGTGGTAATATAAGAAAAATAAATTTTAAGTATAGATTTCTTTTCTATTTAGTATGTAAACAGGAGATATTTTGTCTGATATAATCTTTAATGATACAGATATTAACTATCTCACAATTTTTTAAATAAATGAAAGAACATAAAAAGTTAAAAGCATTTATATGCTCTTCTAATGAGCTATAGTAAGAAAAAGTTTATGTGAAAAATTAAAATTTAGTTTAGGTTTCCTGGTGCTCAATACATTAGTCTAGTCTCCATATTCAGTACTGGAGTTTATGAATAAATTTACACGTATAATATATCTAATATATTGTACATGTAACATAAACATGTTTAGTTTAATAAGCTTTGAACTATATATATAAGCTTAATATTTATATACATTCTTAAACATTATAATATATAATGGTCCAGTATCTTTAACATACTTGTTAAGTTTGTTTCTTCCAGAATCGAAGCTGTAAAGCTACAAATCGTTCTTCAAATAGAGCCCCAGATGCAGTCCTTGACTAATATATACCACAGACCCCTGGACTGGCTTGCTAGTCCATGCTCTGCTGCTAATGACATCGAAGGCACCCCTCCTGAGGAAATCTCAACTGCACAACCCCTACTATGCTCCAATTCATCAGGAAGCAGTTAGAGCAGTCTTTGGCCAGCCCCCCCAACAGCACTTGGGTTTTCCTGCTGAGAGGGGGACTGAGAGACAGGACTAGCTGGATTTCCCAGGCCAACTAAGAATCCCTAAGCCTAGCTGGGAAGGTGACCGCTTCCACCTTTAAACACGGGGCTTGCAACTTAGTTCACATCCGACCAATCAGATAGTAAAGAGAGCTCACTAAAATGCTAGTTAGGCAAAAAGAGGAGGTAAAGGAATAGTCAATCATCTATTGCCTGAGCACACAGCAGGAGGGACAATGATAGGGATATAAACCCAGGTATACAAGACGGCAACGGCAAGCCGCTTTGGGTCCCCTCCCTTTGTATGGGAGCTCTATTTCACTCTATTAAATCTTAAAACTGCAAAAAAAAATTAATAATAATAATAATATATAATGGTCCAACGTGTAGGCAAATATGTTTTTTGATAAATCTCACTGAGATTTTATACATTTTAAATTTATCTGCTCATCAAAATATAGATAGGCTTATGTATAGCCATGGTGGTCACTAAACATCTCTTTAGAATCTCTTAAAAACACAGATTAAAAGCATCCACATTGAAGTATTATTTGCAATATGGATGTTAAAATGTTTGCATTTCTTGACACATTTAAAATAGGTTTGTAATTCCAAATATAAATATCCTCATACTATATCTGTAACTAAAATCAATAATAATAATATAACATGCTTAATTTTTCTCCAGTTTTCTGTTGATTCTTATATGTGAAGAATGAATAGCTATAGATTAGCTCATATTTCCAGTGACTAGATATTTGATGTTCCAAAGAAGGCTGGTAATTTTAGAACATTCTACTGAGCATAATAAAGGAGCTTGTGACTTAAGTTTCCATCATTTGCATAGAGAGTTATATGAAAGCAAGTAGCAAGTCCAGGAAGACACATTGTGAATAAGGTAGATATGAAGTTATCTGTCACAGGCCTGAAAGTTCACTACAGATCCAAACAGATAAAGGAAAACATGCAAATACAGTGCAAAAATGCTATGAAAATGCTAGTACAGGACACTATGGAAACATTAGCATATATCTGGAATTAAAGTATGCATATGTTAAAATGTGTCAGGCCAGTAATGATTATTTGTATTTGTGTATGTGTATGTGTGTACATATGTGTTAATGTAGTTTTTCACTCTATCAGAGGAAACACACATAAAGTTCTGAACCTTAAAAGATTACATTATATATCAGAACTACAAAGGATTCAAAGAGCTTCAATACATTTGTAGCATAAAATGTGACATGCTGCTGGGGAAGGCAGAAAGGAATGAGTTAGGAGAGAGAAAAAAAGAATGTATTGATGGAAGCCTTTGTAATCTATGTTAAGTACTATAGTCTTTCCTTTTCTAAGGGTGTTGAATATCTGTGAAATATACTGCTTTATTTCTCACTCAAGAAGATTTGATAGAATTAGTACCTGTGTCTAATCTGATATTCTCATTTTAGTTATTAAGACATGATAAAAACCTAAGACAATAGGCCGTCTTTACAAACTTATCTTCCCTGTGGAACATAATTTATTTATTTTATTAAAAAAAAAAACTTATAAAAAATTCTTACTAAAAAAACTGCTTGTTGAAAATTATTACTTAAGTGTTGGTAGAAAGTGCTAAAATGCTTTAAATTTTAGGTAAACATACATGAGTTTGACTCATATCGTGAAAATATGATATTTGTTGAATACGAGTATAAAAAAGGAATGATTTAATACTTCTTTTAACTACAGGAAACAGAAAAACAAAGCCCACTTGATTGGTCCATACACTACAAGCTTCAAGAGGGGTGAGATTTTATTTTGTATTGTCTTTATTACGGCTCTCTGATATAGAAACAGCACCTGATATCCAGGCACACCATAAAATTTTGGATAATGTAATAAAAATGGGTGTTACTCAAAGTTTTGTAATATTAAAATATCCAGGGTCTAGTTCTTTAGATTGAAAGCAAGTTCGTTAAGATTAGAGCATTTATTAAGATTTTAAATAAAATTTAAAGGATGAAAGAAAGGATATTGCCAAATAAAGAATGTTGATATGAATATAAAATACACTAGTGTCTTGTATATGGTGATTATGATTTACAAGCATAATAAGCATTTAGGGGTACGTGAAAATAGAGACTGAGAACCGTAGTCAGGGTAAATAAATGAGATTTGTCTAGAATACTCAAAGTTGAATACAAAATTTGTTTATGAACAAAATTTCCCACTAATTCACAATTCCTGTGTATATTACAATAAGCACAGAACATCCTAAAGCAACATTTTATGCATTGGTATTTTCTCTGTTTCTGCAATGTCTTTTTATCTCTCTCTTCTTTTAAATTCCTTCCATAATATGAGCAGTATATTCAATTTTCAAAAGAAAAAATAGCTTTTATCTGTTCGTTCATCAGTTACTTATCATTGTCAACCTGGTAAATGTAGCATTTGTAGAATTTTGAAATGAATATTGTTCTCTGGCAAAGAATAGCAGTCACATTTATAATCCTTTTGTTTCAGATGCTCATGGAAAGTGGATGGTATTTAAAGTATATGATATTTAATGTATTCTTTCACAAATCTATAAATATGCTTAAAATGCATCTCTTTAATAATAATAATGTAATAGAAACTGTATAGAGAATATTAAAGTCCCAAATATTAAAATAGACTATGTTTTTGATAAAATGTGGCCATGTGAATGGGTATCATCATTAATGGGGATCATATCTTCACTATAAAAATTTTGTTCTCATTGGCAATTCTTCTGTAGAATCAAATCTCTGATTGTCTAGGTAAAACATTTTGGTGATAGCCAAATTCTTCTGTCCGTTGTGTCTTTAACTAGAATCATAATGTATACCAGCATTTCTAGGGCAGTCCCTGTTTGTGTCTGTCATACAATAATAATGATTAGTAGTGCTCCACATTTTGTCCTAAATCTCCCAGTTTTAACTGTAAGCTTATAAAATATATTCTCATTCCATCCTGAATCTTAGGCAAATAATATTCCTGAGATGCTCTTATTTAGAGAGACGGGGGGGTGGGGGGGTGGGGGAGAGAGAGAGATAACATAAAGAAATTAAATTCAAATAAGTAAAATAATAAAACTTAATGCTTTACTAAGATTATTGAATCTGAAATCTTGTTACATCACAACTTTGTAGAAAAAAATTCTGAGAAGATATTCATTATAATGAAATAATCAAGGTAACATTTAATATGTAAGTAATTAAAATAGGTCAAATAACTAGATACATGAAGACAAATCCGGTATGCTTTCTAGTAATCTACTGAGTAAATTTGGCCGTAATTAAGACATTAAAGACTTACTATTTCTTGTTTATTTGCTTGTTTAAGATGGAGTCTTGCTCTTTCGCCCAGGCTGGAGTGCAGTGGCGATATCTCGGCTCACTACCACCTTGCCTCCTGGGTTCAAGCGATGCTCCCACCTCTGCCTCCCAAGTGTTTGGGATTACAGGCACCCGCCATCATACCTGGTTAATGTTTGTATTTTTGTAGAGATGGGGTTTTGCCATATTGGCCAGGCCGGTCTTGAACTCCTGACGTCAGGTGATCAGCCCACCTCGGCCTCCGAAAGTGGTTGGGATTACAGGCGTGAGCCACCACGCCTGGCCCTTACTATCTCTATTCTCTGTTTATTTATTGATGAATGTGTCTCTAAATCATTTGATCATAAGGTACTCTGAGATACCTTTTACGAAAGAAAGAGTGACATCGGCAAGATGGCCAACTAGAATTACCTGTTTCTCATTCTCCCTACAGAAAGGGAACAGCACAACAAATAAACAACTATATTTCAACTGGAGTTATGGAAGAGCACCAGGGGAGCAGTGAAATCCATGTAGAGCATGGAAGCCCAGGATAGATCCATAGAGAGGAAAGCAGCATCCTGCCTCTGCCACTGTTTCCCCTGATATGTTTGGCTTGAAGCCAAGAGGGACTATTTTATTAAAAAAAAAAAAAAAAAAAAATTAGGACCCTCAATGGTTCACATCGCTGTTTAAAATGCAAACATTCATCTATCGGAGGGTGTCTCAGTACTCACAGCCCCAGAATCCAGTTTGTACAATTAAGAGTCCAAAGGACTGCATTGTCCCAGAATAGAAACCCTCTTTGCAGTCCCCACCCTGGCAACCTAAGCTTCTTTGGCATGGTGCCCTTTACAAACCAGAGCCGCAGCTGGAGTATATTTTGCCCAGGGAGCCAATAGCCACTGAACACCTCCATCTCTGAGGTCCCATCATCATTCCACTGTGTTCAAGAGGGGTAGCTGCAACACCACTACCCAGGCCTCCCAGAGCCTAGCCCCAAAGAATGACTGAGACACTGGCCTCCCAACTCATAAGGCATGCTATTCACCAGGAAAACAGGTGAACCTGCACAGTGATATCTAATAGTCACCCTGGCCTCCACGTGTTTGTTTCTACAGCCAGTCTTATAGACACCCCAGGGGCAGCCTTGCCTCCAAAGACAATGATGCATGGCAGCCTGGCTCAAATGTGCTCATGCCTGGCATGAGAGCTATTCTGGTGGCAGCCCTGTACCCTAAAAAGACTGCTGCACAGACATCCTCTCGTGTCCCCAGACCAGCAACCAACCTGGTGACCCTACCCCAGCAAAATCATGACACCGTGACCTCATATAAAATGTTTAAAATACTGCTATAATTGGAAACAAAATAATAATATGTATTATGAAAACACATGAAAGTATGAAACTCATCAGTATAGTTAAATTCATAAATATTCTCAGAATATCTTAGAGCTGAAATGGTGCTCTGTAATACTTTCAAATCTCTAGTATAAATATTTAACATCAAAATGGTCCAAAAAAATAGCTACAATCAGTGACTAAGAAACACACTATAAATGAAAATGTAAATTAGGGCAACAAGAATATAAATGATCTGTGTGGGATGAAAGTCTACAGTATATTTTTTGCAACCAAAATGAAGTTGTTTTCAGCTTAAAGTAGTCTAGTAAAACAAGAGTTTTTGTATTAGCCACATGGTAACCATAAAGAAAATTACAGCAAATGTACAAATGAGGAAAAGAAAGAAAGCAGTTTAGCACTGCAGAAAACTACGAAATCATAGAGGAAATCTACAAGAGAGGAAGAAAGGAACAAATGATCTACAATCAGAAGACAATTTTTGGAATGTCAGGAGTAAGTCCTACCTACTAATATAACTTTGAAAATAAATAAGTTAAATTATGTAATTAAAAGGTATAGTGTGGGTGAGTTGAATTAAAAAAAAAAAAATACCTGGTTTTATACTGCCCACAAAAAACTCACCTCACTGTAAAAGACAAACATAAACTGAAAACAAAGGGATAAAAAAAGATATTCCATGCAAGTGATAGCCAAAAACAAGCAGTAGCTATAGTTACATCAGATAAAGAGGACTTTAAGTCAAAAACTGTAAAAAGGGACAAAGAAGGAAATTACATAATGATAATAGAATGAATTCATCAAGAAGATATAGCCATTAAAAATATATAAGCACACCAAACCAGAACACCCAAATATATAAAGCAAATATTACTAGACCTAACATGAGTGTTAGACTGCAAATACAGTGATAGTAGAAACTTTCAATACCTCACTTTCAACAAGGGACAGATTATCTAAACAGAAAATCAGCATAAAGGAACATAAAACTGCACCACATACCAAATGGACCTAACAGACGTGTACAGAACATTTCATCCAATAGCTACAGGATACGCATTCTTCTTAATTGCACACAAAACATTTCCCAGTATAGGTCATAATATTAAGTCATAAAACGAATCTTAACAAATTTAAGCACCAGGGCCTATCATGGGGAGGGGGAAGGGGGAGGG
>NW_012104909.1:14558-24944 GCF_000951045.1 Mandrillus leucophaeus | reverse complement strand
GTATACATATGTAACAAACCTGCACGTTATGCACATGTACCCTAGAACTTAAAGTATTATAATAATAATAATAATAATAATAATAAAGAAATTACTAGCTACTCTGGGTAATTAAAACAATAAAAAAAAAAGAAGATACAGATCATATAAAGTATCTTTCCAACCGCAAAGTATAAAACTAAAACTCAAGGAGAAAAGCTTTGGAAACCTTATGAATACATGAACATTTAACAATATGTTCCTAAATCACCAATGGGTTAATGAAAAAATTAAAAATGAAATTTAAAAATTATTTGAGACAAATGAGAATGGAAATATGACATACTAAAACTTACAGGACACAGTAAAATCAGTTCTATGAATAGGAAAGTTCACAGCACTAAATTCCTAGATCAAAAATAACGATTTCCAATAAATAACTTAACCATGCACTTCAAGAAACTAGAAAAATGAGAACAAACTAAACTCAAAATTGATAGAAGGAAGAAAATAATAAATCTGAGAGCAGAAATAAAAAAAAATAAAGACTAAAAAAGTTCAAAAGTTCAACAAAACAAAGTGTTGGGCTTTGAAAAGACAAATAAAATAGACAAAACTTTAGCTAGACTAATATAACAAGATAAAAGACTGAAATAACAAAAATTTGAGATGAAAAAAGGGATACTATTAGTGATATCAAAGAGATGCAGAGGATTATAATAGATTATTATGAACGACAATATGCCAACAAATTTGAAAACAACAAAAAAAATGGATAAGTTTCTGGACACATATAACCTACCAAGAATAAATTATAAACAAACCTAAAATTCTGATGAAATTAATGAGTAAGGAAATGAAATCAGTATTCCATTATAGAAAAGTCCAGGAGCTGATGGTTTAACTGCTGAATTGTACCAAACATTTAAAGATTAATAAATATCAATTTTTTTCTCAAAGTATTTCAAAAAATTTGAAATGAAGGAAATACTTCCAAACCCATTTTATGAAGCCAGATTTTTCCTGATGTGAAAATGAGACAAGAACTTGTCTGAAACAGAAAACTACAGACCAACATTCTTGATGAACACAGATGCAAAAAATCTCAAATTAGCAGCAAACTGAATTTAACAGCATTTTAAAAAGATCTTTCACTATGATCAAGTGGGATTCATTTTCATGATGCAAGGATGGGACTTGAACTTTGCACAACACACACTTCTATTAAAAATACTCTTATTAAAAGAAAGAAAAATGAAAAACATTTTCAATAGATACATAAAATGCATTTGACAAAATCCAACATCCCTTCTTGATAAAAAATTCTCAACAAAATAGGTATACAAGGTGTGCAACTCAGCACCAAAAAAGCCGATATATGACAAATCCACAGCTCATAGCATACTGAAAAGCTAAAAGCATTTCTTCTAATATCAGAAACAAGACAAAGATGTTCATTTTCATCAGTCCTATTCATCATAGTACTGAAAATCTTAGCCAAAGCAGTAGGCAAGTGAAAGTAATGAAATGTTTCCAAATAAAAAAATGCTCAACATTGCCAGTCATGGGGAAACGCAAGTCAAAACCATAATGGGTTATTACATCACTCAACTTAGAATGGCTATTATAAAAAATATAAAAGTAAACAAATATTGGTGAGGATGTGGAGATAGGGGAATATTTACACTCTGTTGGTGGAATTGTAAATTAGTAAAACTATTATGGGAAACAATATGAGGATTCTTCAAAAACTTAAAACCGTTATGTCCAGCAATTCCACTACTGTGTGTGTGTGTTTGTGTGTGTGTGTATACTATGTGTGTGTGTGTGTATATATATATGTATATATATATAAATTAAATCAGTGTGTGGAAGGAATAGCTTACCTCTCATGTTTATTGCAGCATTATTTGCAGAATTGCCCAAAAGCTGATTAATGAAATAACACTGTGTAATACTATTCAACCATAAAAAGAATAAAATACTATCATTTATGACAACACAAATACACCCGGAGGACGTCAGGCTAAGTGGAATATGCCAGGCAAAGAAAGACAAATATCACAGGATCTCATTCATATGTGGAATCTTAGAAAAGTTTGTGTGTATGTGAGTGTGTGTGTGTGTGCATGTGTGTGTGCGCTCGCGTGTGTGTGTGTGTGACAGAGAGAGAGAGAGAGAGAGAGAGAGAGAGAGTTGATATCATAGAATCATAGAAGCTGAGAATAGATCAAGCCTTGGAGAGGAAGAGTGTAGAATGGGGAGGGATTGGTTGGTGGTCAATGGGAAGAAAGTTAAAATCATATAGCAGGAATAAGTTTTAGTGTTCTAACACACAGAAGGATGAGAACGGTTTACAGTAAGACTTTTTATATTAAAAATAACTAGAAGAAAATCGACTGAATGCTCTTACTACACAAATATGATAAATACCTGAGCTAATAGATACGCTAAATAAGCCGGGCGCGGTGCCTCATGCCTGTAGTCCCTGTACTTCGGGAGTCCGAGGCGGGCGGATCACGACGTCAGGAGATGGAGACCATCCTGGCTAACACGGGGAAACTCTGTCTCTACTAAAAATACAAAAAATTAGCCGGGGGAGGTGACGGGCGCCTGTAGTCGCAGCTCCTCGGGAGGCTGAGGCAGGAGAATGGCGGGAACCCGGGAGGCGGAGCTTGCAGTGAGCGGAGATCGCATCACTGCACTCCAGCCTGGGCAATAAAGCGAGACTCTGTCTCAGGGAAAAAAAAAAAAAAAAAGAAAAGAAAAGAAAAAAAAGATACGTTAAATACGCTGATTTGAGGATTATACAATACATATATGAAACTAAACATCAAATTACCCTCTGTATACTGTGTCAATTTAAATAAAAGTGGGATAAATTATGTGTGCTGTAGCATTATTTAAATTATATCTATAATTTTATAATTTTTTTCCAGATTTATTTTTATCACAATACTTAGTGTTGAAAGCAATTCACTATAAAGAAAATGTGTTGGAATCCCATTAATGATGTTTACAAATTTTTTTAAAGTGCTAGTATTCTTTCATTTGCTTCCATGTGTGTTTTATAAGACTTTTATATGTCAATTAATTTTTTTAACTGTTAAAAAATATTAAGTAGAAAAAAAGATAGGCACACATACACACACACACACACAAGTTATGAGATATTTAGTTTATTTTCTTTAGTTATTCCACAAGCTGCCTCTTCAATTACTTTTCTATATTTTATTTATTGGTTTCACTAATAAGTAATATTGTAATAACAATATTTTAATAAGGAATACATAATTATAAATGGTTACTATAGTTCCAATTGATTTTTTTTTAAAAGGGCAAGAAAATATGCTTTGTGTATTGTGTACATTTTTATACCTTAGGTTATGAGTCTTGCGAACTTAAGGTAGCATTCATTATTTACATTTCTATTCTCTGGTACTTATATACTATTTAATAGAATGCCAAAAGAAGCCTGTCATCCTAGTAGCCATATTCACAGAATAACAAGTATTTGACAAAGTAAACTCCATGGGATATTTTTTTCCTTTCAAGATTCTCTTTTATTCTTTGGGAATTAATTATTTAGGATTTTTCTAGTTTTTGTGTTTATTTGCAGGTGGTTCTACCATCTTTCCTTTTTTTTTTCCTCTGTAAAATCAGGATAAATTTGTGTGAAGAACCCTATTATTTTGTCTTTAAGGAAAACTGTGTCTTATTTTGAATATGTTAAAATTCAATCACATGCAAGTATTTTAGCACACTATGTTTTTATCTGTGGTGTGAATATTTTAAAACCCGCCACAGAGTAACATCTAACATTTGAGAGTCTGATGTTACAGATTTAAGTTCTTTCATCTGTCACATTTTGTATTCCTGTTAATCCTTGCGGGGTTAAAGCAAAATTAATAGGTTTACAATTCAGTCAAATCCTTAAAATCTAATGAGCCAAATTTTATAATCAATAAGTTTATAAAAGTGAGTAATTCAATCAAATGTATATGTAATATAAAATAAATGGTTTAGGGCTAATCAGTTGAGCTAAAAGAATTTTTCTGTGTGCATCATGCATCAGAATGATCAGGGAGTACATTTACAAATTCATATTACTCAGAGATCTAGAAGCAGAAACACCATTCGACCCAGTACTCCTATTAATAGGTATATACCCAAAGGAATATAAATCATTCTGTTATAAAAGTATATACATGCCTATGTTGATTGCAGCACTATTCACAACAGCAAAGATATGGAATCAACACAAATATCCATCAATAATAGACTGGGTAAAACGAAATATGTTACATTTACACCATGGAATATGATGCAACTATAAAAAGGAAGGAGATCATGTCCTTTTCAGGAACGTGGATGGAACTGGAAGCCATTATCCTCAGTAAATTATGCAAGAAACAGAAAACCAAACATTGCGTGTTCTCTCTTACAAGTGGGAGCTGAACAATTAGAACACATGAACACATTGTGGGGAACAACAAACACTGGGGCCTATCAGCAGCTGTGGGGTAGGAATGGGGGGAAGGAGTGCATTAGGAATAAAAGCTAACGGATATTGAGTTTAATACCTAGGCGATGGGTTGATCTGTGCAGCAAACCACCATGGCACACATTTATCTGTGTAACACACTTGCACATCCTGAACATGTACCCTGGAACTAAAAATAAAAGTTGATGAAAAACAATTCATATTACTCTAGAACATTGAGGGAGAAGCTATTAATGACTAATGATAGTTTTATACAGGATTACTCAGAGGGTTAGAAAGAATATGGATGGAATATTGAGCTTGTAGTTTTTTTCTAATTTGAAACTTTTAATAATACAACATATAATTTTAAGAAATAATTAGTGGCAATCTAGAAAGCTAGAAAATACTGATAAATATAAAAGAAAAATAATAATTGCTCATAATATAATCATCCAGAGATAAGTGTTTTGACATAACTCTTCGCAGTATTCTCTAGATATATAAATTGATCCATAAGTATATAATTTACATGTATGTATATACATTTTACTGTATTCATATTTTATTTTTTATTGTTTGACTATTATTAGTTTGCATACTTCAGTATTAATTTTTTTCTTCAACAGCAATGCCAGGATTATAACCTTTTCTATTTGTTTTGAAATTTTTAATTACAAAATAATGACCTGATTTTTACATCCACTGCAGAAAATGAGTGCCCTCATCAAAGCCGGTTTACCAAAATTTGTTTCAAATTACTACTTTGATAAAATTGAACATTTTATTTTAACTTTGAATTACACCTAGGAATGACTATTTTTCAGGGCATCACTTCTCCACCAAACGCGCCTCCTAACAACTGGTCTCTTTATTAAAATTGTGTTTATTCTTATTTGGTCATTTTTTCATTACTTTTCAACAATATCCACAATTTCAAATGTTTAACACAAAGGTAAAGAATAAAATCATATTAGGAGGCATACTTGTTACTGTAAAACAAAACTTCAAGTTTTTGTTTCATAACATAGTGAGATTAATACATATCAACTAGATATCAGAATCTCTATGATTAAATAAAGATTCTGGGTAGAAAATGCTGCAAAACTGAGAAGTCTATATAAAACCGACATTTCATGAACAATATTTTAAATTGAAAACCCTAGATAGTTTTGCCCCAAAAGACATTAAAATTGTGCAGAAATATGAGATAAAAAATGGGAACAAAAATTTAAAAAGTTGTGTCTGTGGTACATTTTATTTCAATGAAAAACTGTTTTTCCTGTATTTATTTATTTATTTTTGTCTCAAGCAAAATAGATGATCAAAAGAAAGAACCACATAAAAAATCATTTAGGATACTCTTGAACTCAAGTGAAACATACAGATCAGTTCCTGTTCCTGATCTAATTACATTAATTGGCTAAAATATTGAAGCAATATTTTAAAAATAAATTCCTTTTTAAAGAATACCATGGAAAGAGAACAAAATGAGCATGATGATTTCCTATATTTTTATTGAAGTATTTCATTCAAATATTTCATGTTGCCTTCTTAAATTTGTCCTTTCTATAAAGGAAAATCATGCTTCTTTCAATGAAGGACGATGACTCAACACCACCAGGTCATACTCTATGGGCTCTAAGTAAGCATTAAGCCCTATTCTGCAAGGAATTTGATGTGCTGTTTATCAGTTTATTAATCAGTACAATTTTATATGGTAACTTTTTCTCTCTTGGATTATTTGTCAAGTGACTGACCTTGGTTTTCTTTTATTTGGCTTTATCTGCCATGGAGTTGATAAGTTTATCTTTTTCATTTAGGATGCCTAAAAGTAAATTTGAACAATAACTTTATGCCTCTGATCGAACACCTTAATTTATAAACATTTAATCGTTAACAATCCTGAATTTGTAAATTTTACATAATCTATCTTGCATCACACCACATAATTTTAGGAAACAGTTGAGATTCAATCATGCTTCAGAGATACAGGATACTTAGTTAAAAACCATATCTCCCTTCTCTGAGACAATATAAAGATTTTGTTGTGTACATGACAGAAAAATGTATTTCCTCCATTGATGATTTAACATTTGAATTTTAATTTTTGTTGAGTCATCAAAATTGTTGTTGATATTTTTAAGATGTAAAATATTATTCAATATGCAAAATATAATAATTATACATATTTAAAGCAGATTGCAAATATATATTTTTGCAGTCCTTGCCCTAGTAACTATTGAATCTTGATTTGAAAACCTGTAATCTACATTATTACTTTTTTACACATATTTACATTTAAAAATCCTATGAAGATTTATTACAGTTTTTATTGCTATTATTTTATCATTGTTTAGCTTCTCCTTTAAGCAGCATTATATTTTTTCTTGAAGTAAATATTCATATTTTATCTTCTCATTCAATTTATTAATTTTATAATGATATCAAAACCTTATTTGATAAATAATACTATTATATCTGTTTTGGTAAAAGTAGAATAGAGTAAATAGAACAGAATGAATAATACATTTCTAAGTAATTGCATCGTGCCTCCTTTTGCATGGAGATAGTGCTTATAAAAATGTAGTTTGTGGAACTCTGCTCTCTGCAGATGTTCCAAAAACACGAGAGGAAAGGGACAGAGCCAGGAAAAAAACGGGGACGAGGCAAAGAGTAAGGAACAGAGAGATAAGTTTTATTATCAAATAATTTGATAATTATGCATAATGTCTTATTTTCAATCTCGTAATTTGCCTTAAATTTAAGGGCTTTAAACAATCTACAACAACTGTGGTAATTTACAGTATTCTTCTATAGATTACTGTAATTCTTTTATATTGTTCAGACGTATTATTCCAAATTTATTTGGCTATTGAGCACAGCCAGAATTAATGGGATAATCCAATGCAAAGACTGACCTTGAATAATAACACAAATTAGGTTTATACTTTTTTGTTTGTTTGCTCATTTGTTTTTCCCCTCTGTTCATTGAAAGCCAGGAATTAGCCCATGAAAAGCTGATAGACAAAGTTGAAACTAGGCGAAGCCTACTAGTATATTTCAAAGCACAGATATAGAGACTGAGTGGTGGATGATATCCTTGTATCGTCCCTGGGGTAGGAGGCTACACAATGGAGACTCACTACATGTAGCAGAGAAACAGTAGCTCAAATGTTTCTATGATAATATGGGAAGTACGTGTTCCTAAACGATTTACGGGTTTGGGTGGAATGGTTTCAAAACATAATGTTGGTTGTTGGAATGGATTGTTTCTAGAAAAAAAAAGAGAGAGAGAGAAAGAGAGAGAGGGGGGGATGAGCTCAAAAAATAACTGGCCAGATTGGCAAGAGAATTAATTAAAAAAAAAAGACCCAAACACATGCCAGAAATTTCAAGACAGGTATATTTGGGGAATAAAATGTTTTCTTAATAATCCTGTGATGCCTTCATTAAGACCTAACTGCAGACCACACACAAATCAAAGGTTTGTTAAAATTTGAGAAAGAATTGGTGACTACTATTAAATTCTTTTAGGTGGAAAAAAATGTGCCTAGAAAGGGAACCAATGGTATAGTCATGTGGCCATCTGAGAAGCTCAAAATTAAGTCTAATAACAAGGACATGGGTAGTGAAATAATTTTCTATCAAAAACCTGAAGATACTAATGCACTGTATCTTTCTTACAGTATTACTGAGTAGTAAGAGAATTTCAACATAATCCATTATACAAGTGTTTTTTTGTTTGTTTGTTTTGTTTTTTTGGTTTTTTCTTTTACTCTGATGCATTTTAGCCATTTCTTTCTTGGATAAACTAAAGTTTCTTTAATGGATTCAGATGTCAGTAGTATATTATTATACTTCTTCGCCGCCCTGCTTTTTAAGCCATGATCTGATCTTCTCATCTCTTTATCTGAACACAACTTCACTTTCTCAGTTGTTGGAAATATTCAGCCATTATTTCTTTCAAATGCTTTTCTTCTTCTTTTCCCTCTATTTCCTAGGTGCTTCAATTACAATTTCATTAATTCTGGATCTATAATCCTTGTGTCACTTCTTAATTTCCCCTTCTTCGCTTTTTCTACGTTCTCTGATAATTCAACCGGACCTTTCATTTCATTAACGTTGCTTCAGTTTTGTGCAGAGTATAATTGGAGGCTCTGTTGTATGTACTTTATTTTAACCATTAAATTTAGCTTCATTATCCAAGCCTCTAAATTAGTATGAATATTGCTTCATAATATATCACATTTGAGCAATATAAAATGATGATTTAAAATCTAGGAAAAATCATTTGATATATATATTACTGCTTCGTTTCATTTTGCACATATAGATTCAGAAATCATTAACACATGTAATACTAAGCTAATTAGTTAATATAAATAATATTCGTTTCTGATGATTTTAATGACTAATATGTTTAGTTAAATCAATTAAGTATATTTCTATTTTCATGTTCTTATTCAAATAAATAGCAATTAATTTTTCATTTTTGTTAGATTTCAGTGATTTATATATCAGATTTATATTGTTAAACCTCACTAGATTTTTAGATCATTTCTTTCTACAACAGTGGCTCTTCTTTATTTATGTGACAATGAAAAAAAAAGCATACCTTCACCCTTTAAGGGACTGAAGAAAACACTGGTGGATATTTGGCAGAACTTCTGGTTTTCTATTTCCGTAACACTGCAATGCAAAGGTAGCTATGCTAGCATTTAACTATAGACAGCATTACAGAGTATGTTAGAAATGTATAATTTCAGGCCTCACTTCATATGTGGTGATTCAGAGTCTTTTTAACATGATTCATATATACAATGAAGTTTGAGAAGCTAGGGAACTTCCAAATGATTGTTCACCATTGATCAAAGAGATTCTGAGATGGAAACACTTTGTATACATGCTTCATTTTTTTCTTCAGAAACATATTAGTTTCCTAATGCCACATAACAGAACACTCCACAGTTCAGTGGCTTAAAACGGTAATCATGTATTATCTCATGAGTCTGCAGGTCACCTGTGTAGTTCTGATCTGGCTGGACTCCTTCATGCTTTTCAGTCGTGGGTTGCCTGGTCTAGGGTGGCTTGTGATGACTTTGTCTCCCACAGCCAGGATGACTGGGGCTTTCTCCATATGGTCCCTCATCCCTCAGCATACTGCCCAGGCTTCTTCACATAGCAATAGTTAAAATGCTTTTAAGTGCAGCCAGGAAAGCAAGCTTCACTATGCAAACGTTATTCAAGCCTCCACTTGTATCAGGTGTGCTGCTGTCTCACTGTCCGAGCTCAGATTCAATGTGAGAAGGTAGATAGTATCAGAACGCACGACATCACTGGCCCAGTCTACAATATTCTACTATAATCATGTCATTAATGGATAATAACAGAATCCCCAATAAATAAATTATGGGAAGAAAATGCCCTGTAACCAACCTTCACTGAAATCTCTAAAAGTTGTCTCTTTGTTGCTTAGAAAATTAGGGAAAACTAAGTTACCTCATCATATTCACAGCACCTTGATGCTGCTGTTTATCTCACCTTTACGCTGTGAAATTCTTGGGATGATATGACCCTAGGGCTAGAATCCAATAAAAGCGTAAGTGGAAATGTTGTCTTTTTTATTATGTTCACACTTATTTACAGCTTGTCAGCAGCAACCGTGCTGCTCTCTGAATGCAGACTGCATTGCTCACACTGAGTCCTATCACAGGCCAGCTGTGCTTTCTTAGAGAGCTGCTTGTTATCAACATTCATATGTGAAAAAAAATCTATGAAAATGATAAACATTATAACTTTCGACTTCATAAATTAAGTACATAGCTGGTTGTCAATAAACACAATGGCAGCTTGTGTCTGAATAAGAAGAGATTATCAAATAGAGGATATTCAAAATCTATAGGCACAAAATTATCATTGTT
>NW_012104909.1:11158-13623 GCF_000951045.1 Mandrillus leucophaeus | reverse complement strand
ATGCAAAGTAAATGAGTTAGAAGGTAATAAAACATCAACATATAAACTCAATTTTCATCAGTGTTTACTTTTCTTTGTTTTCAACTTTTGAATTTTTTAGATGAGTAGTTCTCAGGTGTGAGCTGGTTAAAATGTCATGCATTATTTTAGTTGTAGGGCTAACACAGTGAACAAGACAAAGTTTTTGCCGTCATGAAGGTTTATGCTAATAAGGACACAACCAGATTCTAAATCAGTGGTTTGAGAAAGGCACTATAAGAAATTCACCTTACGTACTATTTTTCTTTTATTAACTCTGAAGGAAATTATTTTATTGCAGTTCTGGCTATGGATTGTTACTCAGAAAAGAATGCTGAAAAGATACTTAATAACAGAAAGTGTAAATAGAAAAACATAACAAAACATTTTAATCTAAGATGTCTAACAGTGAAATAGTAATTGTTTGGAAAGCAGAGTGCTCCAAAAACAAATGGAAAAAATACTACAATAGATTACAGTGGTATCACCCCTTTGGCAACAAGTATCTGCTCGTGGCACTTATCTATGTTTAAATAGAAATTTCTTTTTTTATATATTAATAAAGTGGAAATGCTCTCATTTCCCTTGCATTCAGTATATATCTTTTACTTCTAATATTGGTGTTTTTTTTTGTTTTTGTTTTTTTTTTTAAAAAAAAAAGAAAGACAAGTTTTGATTGTAATCTCATATCATCCAGGTTATGTCTCTGTTAGAAACTGCTTGGAAATTAAAATTACATTTAAAATAACAAGGAATAATGGCAATTATCTTACTGGTTTACTTCTTTAATCAGTTTTTATAGTCATTTGATTTTTTAGAATAACAATACTAAACTAACATTAACACTAATATTACTTAGTTAACTAACACTAAGACTAAATTTAGTTACTAGGAATTTTGACTTCCTGAATAGAGTAGAAAAAATATAGTGCAAAGTGAAAATATATGCAAACCTGGGTCAGATGCCTTATATCCCCTAGAATTACTATCATTTAATTTTGATTAGGCTTGATTACACAAGTCTATATCTAGAACTACTTATATCAGATATTCTCCTATTAAAGTAATTAGCATATTAGAATGTTATATTTTAAGACATTGTTTATGTATAAAAGGTCATCTTTATCAGCATCAAAAAATTTTTGTCTCAGCCAAGTGCACAGAAGAGTATTTTTTTTTTCAAGATATGAGTTTCTCTTTGCATTCTACATTAGTAATCTTTTATTGACCAGATATTTTCTTTTTAGTTTTACAAACTTATTTTCAGTGTTGCTTAACGTTAGATCAGCACTCAATTTTGTCAACATGAGGAGACAGATTTCAATAAAAATGTGAAATTCTAATTTTGGAGATGACTCTCAGGAAATATAGAGTCTAATTGCTATCACAAAGGTGGCAATATATATAATTGTGAGTTTTTAAAGAATATCTCTGGATTCATGTTATTCTGACATTTGATTTTTTCTTTTTTCATAATTTAAATTATATATAGTATATGTCTATAAAGTATACATAGTATATGTATACATGTATATGTGTAGTATACATATACTTTACTATTATTTTAAACTCTCTTTAAAATTATTTAGCATGTTATTAAATTATTAGGGTATGAGCATATAAAACAACAACAACGTAGGTCCAAACAGCAGTAGACTAAGAAAATAATGGTTTATATTTCTGTTGTATGAACACAGGTGCACTTACCAGGCTGGTACGGGGCTCTGCAGGTTTACAGACTCAGTCTCCTTCTAATTTGTCACTCTGTCAATTCACAAGGACTCTGAAAATTTTAGTTTTATTTTACAAAGGGATGAGTTCAGCTAACATCGGAGTGTTCTAACACAGAGGAAATAACAGAAGAACTGACACTGAGTTTCAAATATCATTGCCTATTCATTTGTCCTTGGTCACTCAAATATTCCAATGCGCTGTCTCCCCCCACTTCCCTGAGTCTCAGAGTCCCATCTAGAGATTATAACTGAGTTATATTCCAGATTATCAAGATGCTGTCTAGTCCTCTCCCTGAGGCCTAGATATACAAGGAAGATTACCTATGCGAGCAACTATACATCAATATCACTGGGAATTTCTGTGAACAGTATACAACATCGCTTAGACTTGAGTTTGAGAATGAAAAAGCTGGATTACTTCTCCTTCAGTTTCCGTCTGTCAATTGGTTGAGGGTTATCTAAAAGAGCATGAACTCTGTGACATTTCTGGACCACCCCTTGTGGCTGACAGAATGCATGCATGAAGGGGAATAACAGAGGTTAAAAGTGGGACATAAGGGGTAAGTATTGAAATGGGGTATGCTGAGAACATATAGGTTTGACACTAAGAGGACACATTACAGAAAGAAAGAGCATGAGGAAGGGCTAGGGGAGGGAACTGTGAGTGAGAAAATTTTACTGTGTATATAATCTATAAAATGTAATGTATTTAAT
>NW_012104909.1:7765-9178 GCF_000951045.1 Mandrillus leucophaeus | reverse complement strand
CCATATCAGAAACTACATATATGGGAAAGAATAGAGAAATAGACCAAAAACATAGATCCAGTTAGTTCCAGTTCTGAGATGCACATGACTGCTTCCCTGGGCCTACCGTCATAATTATGAGCTGGCAAAATGCCTATTTATGCCATCTGCTGTTTCCAAGACTGCTGCCTTATCTATTGCAGAGTATCCATAGGCAAAAGAGGCTCAGCATTGTCTCCTCTGCATACAGAAGACTTCTCCGACTAGGAACGGGGTCAAGGAGAGACCCACTAGCATTCACGTAAAAGGCCATCTGCTATAGAAAGGAGCTGAATCCATGATCAAAACAAGAAGGAAATAATAATTACTATTTTGACATTGTTAGGTGTTTTCAAGGTCTTTTATGACCTCCGACGACAAGTAGCCGTTTTGTCATAATTCTGGTCTCTTTCTTCCTCTTTTTAAACAGAGCCATTAAGATTTGGAGCAGCAGTTGTCAATCTTTCTGTCTTTCTCTGTTAAAAATGAATAAAAACTACATTTAGTAAGACCTTATACTTCTCTTTAATTAGCACAACGAAACTATCATATTTAAACAAGATTGCAAAAGAAAAATATCTTAATATAATGCTCCATGCTTTTCTGACCTGCTTTTCATACTGTATTGGTACATCTCTAAAATAGAAAATTTACCTCATTTCAGTATTTAATATTCATGTATATGGGTGTATGTGATTTCACTTTTCCTTAATCGACAGGCATTTGGAAACAGGTTGTCTGGTAAAAGGTTACAATGAACTGGAAGTAGCCTAGTTAGCTTGAGTATACCAAACAGCCACTCTTCAAATGTTTAAATATGAAGATGCAAAGTAAATGAGTTAGAAGGTAATAAAACATCAACATATAAACTCAATTTTCATCAGTGTTTACTTTTCTTTGTTTTCAACTTTTGAATTTTTTAGATGAGTAGTTCTCAGGTGTGAGCTGGTTAAAATGTCATGCATTATTTTAGTTGTAGGGCTAACACAGTGAACAAGACAAAGTTTTTGCCGTCGTGAAGGTTTATGCTAATAAGGACACAACCAGATTCTAAATCAGTGGTTTGAGAAAGGCACTATAAGAAATTCACCGTATGTACTATTTTTCTTTTATTAACTGTGAAGGAAATTATTTTATTGCAGTTCTGGCTATGGATTGTTACTCAGAAAAGAATACTGAAAAGATACTTAATAACAGAAAGTGCAAATAGAAAAAAATAACAAAACATTTTAATCTAAGATGTCTAACAGTGAAATAGTAATTGTTTGGAAAGCAGAGTGCTCCAAAAACAAATGGAAAAAAACTACAATAGATTACAGTGGTATCACCCCTTTGGCAACAAGTATCTGCTCGTGGCACTTATCTATGTTTAAATAAAAATTTCTTTTTTTATAT
>NW_012104909.1:0-3757 GCF_000951045.1 Mandrillus leucophaeus | reverse complement strand
CTGAAAATTTTAGTTTTATTTTACAAAGGGATGAGTTCAGCTAACATCGGAGTGTTCTAACACAGAGGAAATAACAGAAGAACTGACACTGAGTTTCAAATATCATTGCCTATTCATTTGTCCTTGGTCACTCAAATATTCCAATGCGCTGTCTCCCCCCACTTCCCTGAGTCTCAGAGTCCCATCTAGAGATTATAACTGAGTTATATTCCAGATTATCAAGATGCTGTCTAGTCCTCTCCCTGAGGCCTAGATATACAAGGAAGATTACCTATGCGAGCAACTATACATCAATATCACTGGGAATTTCTGTGAACAGTATACAACATCGCTTAGACTTGAGTTTGAGAATGAAAAAGCTGGATAACTTCTCCTTCAGTTTCCGTCTGTCAATTGGTTGAGGGTTATCTAAAAGGGCATGAACTCTGTGACATTTCTGGACCACCCCTTGTGGCTGACAGAATGCATGCATGAAGGGGAATAACAGAGGTTAAAAGTGGGACATAAGGGGTAAGTATTGAAATGGGGTATGCTGAGAACATATAGGTTTGACACTAAGAGGACACATTACAGAAAGAAAGAGCATGAGGAAGGGCTAGGGGAGGGAACTGTGAGTGAGAAAATTTTACTGTGTATATAATCTATAAAATGTAATGTATTTAATATTCTGTGATATTTTCTCTGCTATTCACCACTCTACTATGAGAAATCCTATTATTTCAATGAAGTGTTATAACATTACCCCTTCTGCTTACATACTGCCCCGGGAAAGAGCAAATACTTGTTATCTATTCCCTAGAAATGTTCAATAAGACTCATTTAATACCACTGATCCCATTATTTTCCCTCAGTTGTCCGTTATTTAATTTTAACCTGCATAACCTACATAAAATAATACATGACGAAAATTACATAGCTTTGCAGACAAGAAATGTTGATTCCAATTCCTTTATGACTATTCAAGCAATACTTTCTGCAGAGAATTTTATGAACTATCCTCACCTCACATTATTATCTAATCTACTAGACTTCCTTATACCTTTTTTATGCCTGTCTCCTGTGGTACCCTACTACTGTTTCCCTATATAAGAAATGATGATGTAAATAATAATTGCCACTTGGGGTTATGATAAGATTGAAATAGGATAATCTGCAAATATCCTTAAAATCTACCCAACACATACTAATGACTCAATATTTTACATCATAATTAATATCATAGCTCTTTAAAAGTAGAGTTGTTAATTTTTATTTGTTTGCATGATACTTAATACATAGCTCAGTTAATGTGCATCAAATCAAATATCTTGCATTAAGATTGTTAAGCTTTCCAATTTTCCAGAAGATAAAAATAAACAATATAAAATATATTAGGGGCACTAATTTTGGAAGAACAATTGCTTTTATTTAAAATATCAGTCATGATGAGGTAGAGCCAGATGGCTAAGTAGAACCTTCCGATGATCATCTCCCCTCAGAAACACCAGATTGAACAACTACCCACACAAAAAAGCAGCTTCATAGAATCAAAAATTAGGTGAGCAATCACAGTATCTGGTTTTAACAGCATGTTAAGGAAAGAGGTACTGAAGAAGGTAGGAAAGACAATCCTGAATTGCCAGTGCAGCCCTTCTCCTATCTCCTGGCAGTGTCAGCATGGAGTGGCGAAAGAATCTGTGTGCTTGAGGAAGAGAAAGCACAGTGACTGACATTTTGCATTAGAACTCAGTGCTGTTCTGTCACAAGGAAAGTAACATGGGGCAGATCTCGGCTTGAACCCAAAGAGAGAACTTTAAGAGTAGCCATAGCCAAAGGGAAATTATCTAGCTTAATGGTCAGAACTTGAGTTTTGGCTAACCCCAGGACAGCAGGCTAAAGCTCTGGGGTCCTAAATTAACTTGAAAGGCAGTCTAGGCCACAAGTCTGAAATTCTCAGGCAAGTCTTGGTGCTATGGTGTATCAGAGCCAGGAGACTTGGGATTCATAAAACACAGTGAGATAGAAAAATAGAAAAACTTCAAATAAATAATCTAACAATTCTTTTTAAAGGATGAAAAAGAACAGAGCAAACCAAACGCAAACTTAGTAGAAGAAAATAAATAATAAATAGAGTAGAAATAAATGAAATCAAAACAAAAAATACAAAAGATTAACAAAACAAAAAGTTAGTTCTTTGAAAGATAAACAAAATCAGCAAATCTTTAGCCACACTAAATAAGAAAATAAAAAGACCCAAATAAACAAAATCACAGTTAAAAATGGAGATATTACAATCAATATTTCAGAAATTAAAAAGATTGTTAGATAATACCATAAGAAACTATATAAGAAACATTGGGTAGTCCTAGACACATAAAACATACTAAGATTGAACTGTGAAGCAATTCAAAACTGAATAGACCAATGACAAGGAATGAGATCAAAGCCACAATAAAAAATCTTCCAGCAGAGGAAAGCCTGGGACACAATGGTTTCACTGCTGCATTTTGCCAAACATTTAAAAAAAACTAATGCCAATCCTACTTAAAATATTCCAAAATAAATAATAAAGGAAAATGAAATACTTCCAAGTTCATTCTATGAGACCAGTATTATCCTGATACCAAAACCTGACAAAGACACATGAAAAAAGAAAATGACGACCAGGCGCGGTGGCTCACGCCTGTAATCGCAGCACTTTGGGGGGCCGAGGTGGGCGGATCACGAGGTCAGGAGGTCTAGACCATCCTGGCCAACATGGTGAAATCCCATTTCTACTAAAAATACAAAAAAAAAAAAAAAAAAAAATTAGCCTGGCGTGGTGGCGGGTACCTGTAGTCCCAGCTACTCAGGGGGCTGAGGCAGGAGAATGGCGTGAACCTGGGAGGCGGAGCTTGCACTGAGCATATCAGCAAAGGAATCCAATAGTGCATTAAAAAGAGTATTCATTATGACCAATTGAGATTTATCCCAGTGATGTGAAAAGGGTTTATCACGCACAAATCAATAAGTGTAATAAATAAGATCAACAAAATAAAGGATAAAAACTATATGATAATTTCAATTGATGCTGAAAAAGCCTTTGATAAAATTCATTATTCCTTCATAATAAAAAACCTACAAAAAAAGATATAGAAGGGACATTCCTAAATGCAATAAAAACCATATATGACAGAAACACAGCTGTTGTCATATTGAATGAGGAGAAACTGAGAGCCTTTTCTCTAGTATCTGGAATAAGACAGGCATGCCAGCTTTTGTCACTTTCAAATATAGTATTGAAATTACTAGCTAGAACCATCAGACAAAACAAATAAATAAATGACATACAAAAAGAAAAGAAAGAAGTCAAATTAGTCTTGTTTACAGATCATATAATCTTATATTTGGAAAAACCTAAAGAATACAAAAATACCTACTAGAACTAATAAGCAAATTCAGTGAAGTTACAAAATTCAAAATCCGCATACAAAAATCAGTAGCATTTCTATGTGCCAACAGTGAACAATCTGTAAGGAAGAAGAGAAAGTAATCTCATTTGCAATGGCTACAAATTAAAGATACCTAGGAATTAACTTAACCAGGGAAAAGAAAGATCCCTACAATGAAAACTATAGCACGTTGATGCAAGAAATTGAAGAGGACACAAACCAATGGAAAAATATTTCATGTTTGTGAATTGGAATAATTAATATTGTTAAAATGTCCATACTACCCCAAGTAATCTACAGATTTAATGTAATCCCTATAAAATACCAATGTCATTATTCAAAGAAAT
>NW_012104908.1:1290-2143 GCF_000951045.1 Mandrillus leucophaeus | reverse complement strand
GGTTTTTCCAGTTTTTGGTGTAAGTATGAATAAAGCTATTAAAATCATTCTTGAACAATCTTTTTGGTGGCCATATGCTTTCATTTCTCTTGGGTGAATATTGTATTTAGAAGCAGAGTTGTTGGATTATAAAACAGTTCTATGTTTATTTTATAAGAAACTATGAGACAGTTTTACTATTTGATTCCATTTTATACTCTCACTGGCAATGTATGAGAGTTTCATTTGCTCCACAGCTTTGCCAATATTCGATTTTGTTTGTCTTTAATTCTTGCCTTTGCAGGTTTGGGAAAGAAGCAAATCATTGTGGTTTTGATGTGCCTATCTGTGAAGACTAATGACATTAAATACCTTTTCATGTGCTTCTTAGTCATTTGTATATCTTCTTTTGTGAGTGTTCAAATATTCTGAATATTTTCTGTTCTTAATTTTCTACTTTTGTCTCAATTATTGTCATAGGTGTTCTTTTACATACCAGTTTTTTGTCAGATACATGGTATTGGGAATATTTTCTCTCAGTCTCTGGCTTGCCTATTTATTATCTTAATGATGTCTTTTGATGATGTTCAACTTATCGATTTTTTTGTTTTATAGATAATTTTTTGTATCTTGTCTAAAACATCTTTACCTACTCCAAGGTTGTGAAGATAATCGAGGTTTTCTTCCAGAGGCTTTATAGTATTAGCCTTGAGGTCTATGATTCAGCTTGAATTAATTTTTGTGTATGGTGTCAGTTAAGGGTTAAAGTTCATTTTTTTCCCATGTGGCTATTCAGTGGTTCCAGTCCTTTTTGTTGAAAGCTTTCCTTTCTTCATTAAATTGTTCTGGCACCTTGTTGAAAATCAATTGGCCA
>NW_012104908.1:0-1240 GCF_000951045.1 Mandrillus leucophaeus | reverse complement strand
GCCACCAGTGCAGGGGAGGTGAAGTCTAAGGGAAGGTAATTTTCTCAATGCCTGCCAATTAGTTTTACCGTGGAGATTTTAACTTTTTTGAAAAATTATACTTTCATAAGTATAATTAGGTACCTGTCTCTTATACACATCTAGATGTGTATAAGAGACAGTACTATACTCTCTTGATTAGCTTCAATAATTTTTATCATTTTTCAGTTCTGTTCCTTTCATCGTGGCTACTTTTGCCACTTGCCGATATTAGGTTAAGAGTTTATTTCAGAAGTTAGCACAGCTTTCAAGCTGCTGTGTATCTCAGAGTGTCTATCTAAAAATTAGGAAAAATAAGAACTCCCTTATAGGGTCACTGGGAGAAATAAACAGTCTGGTATACATGTTTAAAGTGTATTATAATTCTAAAATAGCCCTTAAGGTTTAGAATGTTGCTTATTTTTATTTCACTTTTTGCTCTCTTGACCTTAAAACATATTCTTATGTATGTTTACTGAAATCCCCCAGTAGGGTCTGCACTGTAAGTTTCAGATTGTGGCAGGGCACCTGTTCTGTGGATTTAGGGAAAAACAAAGGCCCAATATAGTTGAGAGGAGTGATAGGCACCTGTTTTCTTCCTATTTACAGTAAGCCTTAACAGAGGGTGATGGCAATTCTTTCTGACATTTTTCCTTTGTCTGTTTTAAAGACAAAGACTCCTTTTTCAGATGAATGACCTTTGCTCTCCTCACCCCAAATCAATGACCTTTTAAACTGTTTTAATATTTACTAGGGAATTACTTGTTCTGAGGCTTGGATTGAGTTGCTCTAAAAGATGGTATTCTAGAATTTAAATGATGGTGAGAGGAAGGGTTGAAAAGCTGAATCCATTCTTTTACCCAGACTAAACTAAGCTAAGTAATAACTCCTTCTCTTCCTCAATCATCTAAGAGCCTATAACAAAGATGAATAAAAAGTGTCAATTCTTTTACAACTTTTACCTGTTATCGCCCTAGTTCACACTCCAATTGTCATTCTTATTTCTAAATGGAAACTTTTCTTCCACAAGCTTAATGGCGACTTTTTACCTTTTTGGCCTTTGTGTTTACTAGATTGTAAAATCCTGGAGGACAACTCTTTGATGTTATTTATCTTAGTTTTAGATTTTAGCCTCATACAAAGTACATTGCATTCATTTAATAAATGTTTATTCAATTAAATCAAGTGCTGATATTCTACCCAGTATAGTGTCATATATATA
>NW_012104907.1:4989-5582 GCF_000951045.1 Mandrillus leucophaeus | reverse complement strand
CCTCATTGTATTGTAAGTATCACATTTTGTTTTTCCATTCATCCATCAGAGAACATTTGGGTTGTTTCCCTTTGGCCATTCTGAACAATGTTTCTATAAACATTGTGTAAGTATCTGTTGTTTTTGTATTCTTTTTTTTTTTTTTTGGATGGAGTTTCACTCTTGTTGCTCAGGCTGGAATGCAATGAGGCGCGATCTTGGCCCACTGCAACTTCTGTCTCCTAGTGATTCTCTTGCCTCAGTTGGGATTACAGGCACGTACCACCACGCCTGGCACTAATTTTTGTATTTTTAGTAGAGATGGGGTTTCGCCGTGTTGGCCAGGCTGGTCACGAACTCCTGACCTCAGGTGATCCACCTCCCAAAGTGCTGGGATTATAGGTATGAGCCACTGCGCCTAACCTAAGCATCTGTTTTTTTGTTCGTTTGTTTGTTTTTCTTTTGTTTTTTGGAGACAGAGTGTTGCTCTGTCTCCCAGGCTGGAGTGCAGTAGCAGGATCTCGGCTCACTGCAACCTCTGCCTCCTGGGTTCAAGCGATTCTTCTGCCTGATACTCCCAAGTAGCTGGGACTACAGGCGTGCGCCACCATGCC
>NW_012104907.1:0-664 GCF_000951045.1 Mandrillus leucophaeus | reverse complement strand
AAGAAATGAGTGTTTATTTTTGCAGTTGTCATGCCTTTTGTATTGTCATCTGTTTATATATGACTTACCCGTCAGACAGTGAGTTCTTTTTTCTCTTCCTCATGTTACTGGCACATCAGAAGTTCTTATCTGTTAATTGAATTTATTTATTTATTTATTTCTAAGACAAGGTCTTGCCGTACTGCCCAGGGTGGAGTGCAGTGGCGTGATCATGGCTCACTGTATTCTTGACTTTTTAGGATGAAGTGATCCTCCCTTCTCAGCCTCCCAAGAAGGTGGGACTACAGGCACATGCCACCATCCTCAGCTAATTTTTTAATTTTTAGTAGAGATAGGGTCTTGCTATGTTTCCCAGGCTGGTCTTGAACTCCTGGGCTCGAGCAGTCCTCCCACTTCTGCCTCCCAAAGTGTTGGGATTATAGGTGTGAGCCCCTGCACCTGGCCAATTCAATGTATTGATTCATGGGAGAGTGATTTATTTCTCAAATTGACTTTAAGAACCTCTATGTAGGTACACACATGTGTGTATTAACCAGTTCCAGTTCCTGTGGGTGATTTTTATTGAAGGATTTAATTCAGTAGGTGGGAAATAAGGAGTTCATTTTTTTTTTTTTTTCAGAGTTTGTTTTTAAAATGAACGAGACAACACAAATTTTTTTTTTTT
>NW_012104906.1:566-1007 GCF_000951045.1 Mandrillus leucophaeus | reverse complement strand
AAGCCCATAGAGGGCTATGGTGAAAAACGACATATCTTCCGATGAAATATGGAAAGAAGCTTTCTGAGAAACTGCTTAGCGTTCTGTTAATTCAACTCACAGAGTTACATCTCTATTTCGTAGATCTCTTTGCTAGCCTTATTTCTGTGAAATCTGAGAACAGATATTTCAGATTCCTTTGAGGACTACAGGGCCAAGGGAAATATCCTCCGATAACAAAGAGAAAGAAGCTTTCTGAGAAACTTCTTTGTGTTCTGTGAAATCGTCTCACAGAGTTACAGCTTTGACTTAAGGAATGCTTTCGCTAGGACAGTTCTTGTGGAATTGGCAAAGTGATATTTGGAAGCCCATAGAGGGCTTTGGTGAAAAAGGAAATATCCTCAGAAGACATCTGGAAAGAAGTTTTCTGAGAAAATGCTTAGTGTTCTGTTAATTCATCTC
>NW_012104906.1:0-511 GCF_000951045.1 Mandrillus leucophaeus | reverse complement strand
AAAGAGAAAGAAGCTTTCTGAGAAACTTCTTTGTGTTCTGTGAAATCGTCTCACAGAGTTACAGCTTTGACTTAAGGAATACTTTCGCTAGGACAGTTCTTGTGGAATGGGCAAAGTGATATTTGGAAGCCTATAGAGGGCTTTGGTGAAAAAGGAAATATCCTCAGAAGACATCTGGAAAGAAGCTTTCTGAGAAAATGCTTAGTGTTCTGTTAATTCATCTCACAGAGTTACATCTGTATTTCGTGAATCTCCTTGCTAACCTTATATCTGTGGAATCTGAGAACAGACATTTCGGATCCCTGAAAAGAGTATAGGGCCAAAGGAAATATCCTCCGATAACAAAGAGAAAGAAACGCTCTGAGAAACTTCTTTGTGTTCTGTGAAATCATCTCACAGTGTTACAGCATTCCCCTCAAGACACCTTTCGCTAAAACAATTTTTCTGGAATTGGCAAAGTGATATTTGGAAGCCCATAGAGGGCTATGGTGAAAAAGGAAATATCCTCAGA
>NW_012104905.1:1398-1673 GCF_000951045.1 Mandrillus leucophaeus | reverse complement strand
AAGAAACAATCTAATTAGAAAACGAGCAAAAGAAATGAAGAGACATGGCTGGGTGCAGCGGCTCATGCCTGTAATCCCAGCACTTTGGCAGGCCGAGGCGGGTGGATTACCTGAAGTCAGGAGTTCAAGACCAGCCTCGTCAACATGGCAAAACCCCATCTCTACAAAAATGCAAAAATTTGCCAGGCATGATGGCAGGTGCCTGTAATCCCAGCTACTTGGGAAGCTGAGGCAGGAGAATCACTTGAACCCAGAAGGCGGAGGTTGCAGCAAGC
>NW_012104905.1:0-1015 GCF_000951045.1 Mandrillus leucophaeus | reverse complement strand
CCTCTTTGGCCCGGACATGGTGACTCATGCCTGTAATCCCAGCACTTTGGGAGGCTGAGGCAGGCGGATCACAAGGTCAACAGATCAAGATCATCCTGGCCAACATGGTGAAACCCTGTCCCTACTGAAAAAAAAAAATACAAAAATTAGCTTGGCGTGGTGGTACATACCTGAAGTCCCAGCTACTCGGGAGGCTGAGGAAGGAGAATCGCTTGAACCTGGGAGGCAGAGGTTGCAGTGAGCAGAGATCGTGCCACTGCACTCCAGCCTGGCAACAGAGTGAGACTCTGTCTCAACAACAACAACAACAAAAATAGTAACAACACAAAATGCTGGTGAGGATGCAGGGAAACTAGATCCGTTGTATGTTGCTGGTGAGAATGTAACCTGGTACAGAGACTCTGGAAAACAGTTTGGCTGTTTCTTCAAAAACTAAACATGTACCTATCATGCAGCCTAGCGATTGCACTCTTGGGCATTTAAACGAGAGAAATGGAAAGTTATGATCACACAGAAACCTATACATGATTGTTCAGATCTGCTTTATTCATAATAACCAAAAACTGGAAACAACCCTGAATTGTAATCCCCATGATGCCATTAATCCCCGTGAGTCAAGGGCGGGACTGAGTGGAGGTAATTGGATAATGGGGCCATGTCCCCCAGGCTGTTCTCATGATAGTGAGTAAGTCTCACGAGATCTGACGGTTTTTTCGTTTTTTGTTTTTTGTTTTTGAGATGGAGTCTCACTCTGTCGCCTGGGCTGGAGTGCAGTGGCGCAATCTCAGCTCACTGCAAGCTCCACCTCCTGAGTTCAAGCGATTCTCCTGCCTCAGCCTCCCAAGTAGCTGGGATTACAGGCGCCTGCCACTATGCCCAGCTAATTTTTTTGTATTTTTAGTAGAGATGGGGTTTCACCATGTTGGCCAGGCTGGTCTCGAATTCCTGATCTTGTGATCTGCCCGCCTCAGCCTCCCAAAGTGCTGGGATTACAGGCCTGAACCACCGCGCCGGC
>NW_012104904.1:7612-8283 GCF_000951045.1 Mandrillus leucophaeus | reverse complement strand
AGCCAGGGGCAGTGGCTTATGCCTGTAATCCCAGCACTTTGGGAGGCCAAGGCAGATGGATCACGAGGTCAGGAGTTCAAGACCAGCCTGGCCAACGTGGTAAAACCCCATCTCTATTAAAAATACAAAAAAAAACAAAAAAACAAAAAAAAACAATTAGCCAAGCATGGTGGCAGGCGCATGTAATCCCAGCTGCTCCAGAGGTTGAGGCAGGAGAATTGCTTAAACCTGGGAGGCAGAGGTTGCAGCGAACCAAGATCGAGCCACTGCACTCTAGCCTGGGCAAGACTCCATCTCGAAAATAAATAAATAAATAAAAATTAAAAAAAAAAAACCATAAGCCCTAGAACCTGAGGGGAAGAATGCAGAGTGAAAGTCACAGTGCTGCTCCTCTGTGTGACTCTTCCTCCCAGAATTTGTGACTTCAGCCTCAGATCAAGACACTTCACACTGTAGGTTGATAGGAAGGCCACGCCCAGCTCAGCACCCATATCTCCCCATTCTGCTGATTGCTGTGTTGTTGTTTCTGTTTAGTTTCAACCATAGAACTTGGTTTTCTTCTGGTGAAATTTCATTGATTTGGGTTTTGCCCCAGTGCCCCACTTTGCTTAAACTTGTTTTACATTTCCTGTCTTCCCTGGAGGTGGCTGCTCTTTCTGTTTTTCATCTCT
>NW_012104904.1:0-1247 GCF_000951045.1 Mandrillus leucophaeus | reverse complement strand
GCATGGTGGCAGGCGCATGTAATCCCAGCTACTCCAGAGGCTGAGGCAGGAGAATTGCTTAAACCTGGGAGGCAGAGGTTGCAGCGAACCAAGATTGAGCCACTGCACTCTAGCCTGGGCGACAGAGCAAGACTCCATCTCGAAAATAAATAAATAAATAAAAATTTAAAAAAAAACAACCCATAAGCCCTAGAACCTGAGGGGAAGAATACAGAGTGAAAGTCACAGTGCTGCTCCTCTGTGTGACTCTTCCTCCCAGAATTTGTGATTTCAGCCTCAGATCAAGACATTTCAGACTGTAGGTTGATAGGAAGGCCACGCCCAGCTCAGCACCCATATTGCCCCATTCTGCTGATTGCTGTGTTGTTGTTTCTGTTTAGTTTCAACCATAGAACTTGGTTTTCTTCTGGTGAAATTTCATCGATTTGGGTTTTGCCCCAGTGCCCCACTTTGCTTAAACTTGTTTTACATTTCCTGTCTTCCCTGGAGGTGGCTGCTCTTTCTGTTTTTCATCTCTTGCCTTGTAGATAAGCCACCTTCTGGGTATAACGTAGATCATTTTGAGACAGAGAGGAGTTTGGAGAATAGGGATGGAGGAAAGGAAGGAGGGAGGCAGAGTCTTTCTCCTCTCTCCCAGGTCCTGGTGACTGGTTTCCTCGTGACTGCACCACTTGTCCCGGTCCCCAAGGACTCACTAAGAATCCACCCATGGTCAGTCACCTCGAGGTTCCCACCTGAAACTGCCCACATCCGCTTCTTCCTGCATCCACTTCTGGTGTTTGTAGAAAGGCTACTTTAAAAAGTTTTCTTGGCCAGGCATGGTGGCTCACACCTATAATCTTGGCACTTTGGGAGGCCAAAGCAGGGCAATAAGCTGCTTGAGTTCAAGAGTTTAAGACCAACCAGGGGCAACACAGCAAGACCTTGTCTTTACAAAAAATGAAAAAATTTGCTGGGCATGGTGGCATGCACCTGTGGTCTCACCTACTTGGGAGGCTGAGGTGGGAGGATTGCTTGAGCCCAGGAAGTTGAGGCTGCAGTGAGCCAAGATGGGGCCACTGCACTCCAGGCTGAGCAACAGAATGAAACCCTGTCTCTGAAAAAAAAGTCTTCTCCTTCTTGAAAACTTAGTAACCTCTATGGCCAGGCACGGTGGCTCATGCCTGTAATCCCAGCACTTTGGGAGGCCGAGGTAGGCAAATCACCTGAGGTCAGGAGTTGGAGACCAGCCTGGCCAACATGGCAAA
>NW_012104903.1:4000-4589 GCF_000951045.1 Mandrillus leucophaeus | reverse complement strand
AAAACTATTGTGAGTATAACACTTTCTAGGTAAAAAGGATGAGATGATAATTTATTTTGTCCCCATAAATAAGACTAAACAAGATATGGGGCAGCTGTGTGTCAGGTATAACTATTAAAAATCTGAGCCCTAGTAAACTCAATCCAGTGAAATCTAATAAAAACAAGTGGTTATATTTAAGAAGGCTTGAAATAAAGTGTCTTTATCTATTTTAGAAGTTGCTCTTTTCACATAATTTTACTCTTCACCTGAAATATGTATATATATATATATTTATTATTTTTAATAAATAAGGAGAAAAGAGATAAATTATAAATATTTGCTTCACATAGCAAAACAGTGATTGCCTGAGGTGTTCATTTATTTCTTTTAGTTATAAATGAAAAAGAGACCTAGTCACCTATTTAATTTATCTCAGAAAATACTAGAACTGGATAAATGGATAGAAATATTCTGAAACTAAAGGCCAAAATTAAAATTTTCAAATAAAACCTAGGTATGTATTTCATTTACTTTAAGAAAATACATATCTACTTAAAATTATAAACCTAGCAGAGAATAAATTATTTAGGAATACGTATACATTTCT
>NW_012104903.1:0-655 GCF_000951045.1 Mandrillus leucophaeus | reverse complement strand
GAGTGCTGATGTGGAGCTGCAGCAAGTTATGCAGAAAAATCTAGCTAAGATAATTGATGAAGGTAGATACACTAAACAGGTTTTCAATGTAGGTGAAACAACCTTCCATTGAAATAAATTATCATCTAGGACTTTTATAAATAAGAGGAGAAGTCAATGCTTGACTTCAAAGCTTCAAAAAACAGGCTGACTCCCTTGTTAGAAACTAATATAGCCTATGACTTTAAGGTGAAGCCAATGCTCACTTATCATTCTGAAAATTCTAGGGCCTTAAAAATCATGATAAACCTAGACTGACTGTACTCTACAAATGGAACAACAAAGCCCGATGACAACACATCCTTCCATAGCATGGTTTACTGAATACTTTCAGCCCACTATTGAGACCTACTTCTCAGAAAATAATAATAATAATAATAATAATAATATGTTCCTGGTAACTCAAGACCTCTGATGTGTATGTACAAGGAAGGAAATATCATTTTCATGAACGTCAATACAATATCCATTTTGCAGCCCATAAATCAAAGAGTAATTTTGATGTTCAAGATTTATCACTAAAAATACATTTTAACAGACCATAGCTGCCATAGATAGTGATTCTTATAATGAATCTAGGCAAAGTACGTTGAAAACCTGCTAGAAAAGTCTCACC
>NW_012104902.1:518-869 GCF_000951045.1 Mandrillus leucophaeus | reverse complement strand
AAGAATGTGAGACTTCTTGATGTTTAAATGGCAATTCATTTTGGCTGAGTGTGATGGCTCATGCCTATAATCCCGGCACTTTGGGAGGGCAAGGTGGGCGGATCTCTTGAGCTCAGGAGTTCGAGACCAGTCTGGGCAACAGAGTGAGGCCCCCGCCTATACAAAAATTACAAAAATTAGCTGGGATGGGAAGCCAAGGCGAGAAGATCATTTGAGCTCGGGTGACTGAGATTGCAGTGAGCAGATTGAGTCTTTGCATTCCAGCCTGGGCAACAGAGTGAGACACTGTCTCAAAAATAAACAGGCTGGGCGAGGTGGCTCACACCTATAATCCCAGCACTTTGGGAGCCT
>NW_012104902.1:0-468 GCF_000951045.1 Mandrillus leucophaeus | reverse complement strand
CATTCCAGCCTGGGCAACAGAGTGAGACACTGTCTCAAAAATAAACAGGCTGGGCGAGGTGGCTCACACCTATAATCCCAGCACTTTGGGAGCCTGAGGTGGAGGGGATCACTTGAGGCCGGGAGTTTGAGACCAACCTGGCCAAACCATGGCAAAACCCCGTCTCTACTAAAAGTACAAAAAATAGCTGGGTGTGATGGCACATGCCTGTAGTCCCAGCTATTCAGGAGGCTGAGCACAAGAATGGCTTAAACCCGGGAGGCGTAGGTTGCACTGAGCAGAGATGGCACCACTCCACTCTAGCCTGGGTGACAGAGGCCGGGCGCGGTGGCTCATGCCTGTAATCCCAGCACTTTGGGAGGCTGAGGAGGGTGGATCACAAGGTCAGGAGTTCGAGACCAGCTTGGCCAGTATGGTGAAACCTCGTCTCTACTAAAAATGCAAAAATTAGCTGGGCGTAGTGGCAGT
>NW_012104901.1:2529-3279 GCF_000951045.1 Mandrillus leucophaeus | reverse complement strand
TTATTATTATTATTATTATTATTATTATTATTATTTGAGATGGAGTCTTACTATGTTGCCCAGGCTGGAGTAAAGTGACACGATCTGAGCTCACGGCAACCTCCACCTCCCAGGTTCAAGCAATTCTCCTGCCTCAGCCTTCCAAGTAGTTGGGATTACAGGAATGCACCACCACACCTGGTTAATTTTTGTATTTTTAGTAGAGACAGGGTTTCTCCATGTTGGCCAGGCTGGTCTCGAACTCTTGACCTCAGGTGATCCACCTGCCTGGGCCTCCCAAAGTGCTGGGATTACAGGTGTGAGCCACCGTGCCCAGCCTCTTTTTTTACATCCTCATGAAGGACTGATATTTGATAGCATTTTACCCACAGTAGAACTTCTTTCAAAATTGGAGTCAATCCTCTCAAACCCTGCAGCTGCTTTATCAACTATGTTTATGTAATATTCTAAATCCTTTGTTGTCACTTCAACAGTATTTACAGCATCTTCACCAGGAGTAGATTTCATCTCAAGAAACCACTTTCTTTGCGCATTCCTAAAAAGCAACTCCTCATCTGTTCAAGTTTTAACATGAGATGGCAGCAATTCAGTCATATCCTCAGGTTCTACTTCTAATTCTAGTTCTCTTGCTATTTCCACCATATCTGCAGTTACTTCCTCCACTGAAATCCTGAACCCCTCCAAGTCAGCCATGAGGGTTGGAATCAACATCTTCCAAACTCCTGTTAATGTTGATATTTTGACTTCCTC
>NW_012104901.1:0-302 GCF_000951045.1 Mandrillus leucophaeus | reverse complement strand
AGCCTGGGTAGCATGGTGAAACCCCGTCTCTACTGAACATACAAAAAAAAATTAGCTGTGTGTGAAGGCGCACGCCTGTAATTTCAACTACTTGGGAGGCTGAGGCAGGAGAATCGCTTGAACCTGGGAAATGGAGGCTGCAGTGAGCTGAGATTGTGCCACTGTACTCCAGCTTGGGGGACAGAGCAAGACTCTGTGTCCAAAAACAAAAAAAGAAGTTGCTTTAGTGAAGGAGTCTGTTGGTAGAAACCTCTGTTGTTATTTGTCTGTAAAGGGTTTTGTTTTGCCCACTTTTTTGTTTT
>NW_012104900.1:404-1067 GCF_000951045.1 Mandrillus leucophaeus | reverse complement strand
TGACATGGAGTTTCGCTTTTTTGTCCAGGCTGGAGTGAAGTGGCACAGTCTTGGCTCACTGCAACCTCCGCCTCCTGGATTCAAGCGATTCTCCTGCCTCAGCCTCCTGAGTAGCTGGGATTATAGGCGCCTGCCACTATGCTGGCTAAGATGGGGTTTCGCCATGTTAGCCAGGCTGGTGTCGAACTCCTGACCTCAGGTGATCCACCCACCTTGGCCTCCCAAAGTGTTAGGATTATAGGCGTGAGCCACCACGCCCAGCCTAATTTTTATTCTTAGTAGAGACGATGTCTCACTATGTTGCCCAGGCTAGTCTCAAACTCCTGAGCTCAAGTGATCCTCTTGCCTTGACCTCCCAAAGTGCTGGGATTATAGGCATGAGCCACCATGCCCGGTCAACACCATTTGTTGAAAAGACTATTCTTTCTCCAATGAACTGTTTTGGCACTCTTGTTCAAAATCAATTGCCCATAAACGTATGGGTTTATTTCTGGATTCTCAATTCCACTACATTACATTGATCTATATGTCTATCTTCTTTGAAAACCACACAGTCTGTAGCTTTGTAGTAAGTTTTGAAATCAGGAAGTGTGAGTCCTACAACTTTCTTCCTTTTAAAGATTTCTATAGCTATTCTGGCCCTTTGCTTTTTTTTTTTTTTTT
>NW_012104900.1:0-354 GCF_000951045.1 Mandrillus leucophaeus | reverse complement strand
TTTTTTTTTGAGACCAAGTCTCGCTCTGTAACCCAGGCTAGAGTGCAGTGGCATGATCTTGGCTCACTGCAACCTCGGCCTCTTGGGTTCAAGCGATTCTCCGGCCTCAGCCTCCAGAGTAGCTGGGATTACAGGCATGCACCACTGCACCCAACTCATTTTTTGAAAATTTTTTTTTTTTTTTAGTAGAGACAGGGTTTCACCATGTTGGTAAGGCTGGTCTTGAACTCCCGACCTCAGGTAATCTGACCATGTCGGCCTTGAAAAGTGCTAGGATTACAGGCGTGAGCCACTGCACCCAGCCTGCATTTCTATTCTTTTCTCTCTCTCTCGTTTTTGGTTTTTTTTTTTTTT
>NW_012104899.1:0-3590 GCF_000951045.1 Mandrillus leucophaeus | reverse complement strand
ACATGTAACATACGTTTAGGGCATTTTCACATATATAATTTCATTATATATATTCATTACATATATTATTAAACATAGTACTTCTGTATTTTCAGCAACATTTTTGAGAAATTCTTTCACAATAAATGAAAATATCATACATGCAATATAATAGCAAACTTAGGTAGATGAGTAGTTGATTCATAACTATATCTATAGAATTCTAATTATTAGGTCAGTTTTTTTCCAGAAGAATGTTTTTAATTGCTCTCCAAAAAGTTCATATCTTTGTTACTATGATTTGGTTAAAGCCTTAAAAGTTATGCTTATCAAATCTTTGAATTATACAAAACTAGAAGACATCATTACTACGATGGATGATGAATTAAAAACTGCAATACTGCAAAAAAGTTAAGAATTGTAGAAAGATGGTGGGGTAGAGAGGACTTCACCCATGTACATACTTTGAAATGTATGGATAAGGGAGAATCAGAAGAGTATCAAAATAAAACTTAAGAGAACTTCTGAAATGTAAACATTGGAAATATCCCTAAAAAGCAAACATGCCTAAGAAAAGCTTAGGCATGTTAATTGCTGAGAAGTCAACATGTCAGTTACATGATAATGTTGTCTTCCAAGATTACTTTAAGAGAAACCTAGAAGCTAAATAACTAAAGATAAAAAGCCCACTATGATCTGTTGTAAAAAATACCAAATTTTTACAACATAAACTTTTTACATTTTAAAAATTGCGGTAAAAATACATAACATAAAATTTACCATCTTAACCATTTTAAGAATATAGTTCAGTAACACTAACTATATTCGTATATTTCTGCAGAAGATCTCTAGGAAATTTTCATCTTGCATATTTGAAATTCTATAAACACTGAATATCAATTGCCCATTTTAGGCTATTGATTTTAATATGATTATTAAAATTCAAGTGAATGAATAGCAGGGCAATTGGTAAGAAAAGCCCCTACAAACATGGTCATGTAAGAAAAAGTTGAAGGAAGTGGTATGTTTAACCTATAAATGAGAAGAGTTGCTTGGACACGGTGGTGTCATTAGTTATCTTAAGAGCCAGACTGTGGACAAAGTTACTGATTCCATATAACTTCAGATGACAGAACAAATATCAGTGGGTAGAATCTTTAAGAAGGCAGATCTGAGCTCCATGAAGAAAGAATATTCTGAAAATTGATTATCACCCAACAGTAGAATTAATTACCCTCTGAAATGTTGAGTTCTTTGTTTCTGAAAATATTTAAACGATGAGTAGGTAATCACTTCTGGGACCAATTTTAGAAGAATTTCTATATTTGATAAGAGATTAAGTTACAAAGCATTTTAGTCAACTACAAAAGTTTCTAATTCTGTGAGAATAGACAACTAGGAGTGAATGGGCCTGACATCCAACTGAAATCTATTAATATATTGTGCAACTTTGCACACACAATTTTCAGTACTTCAGTCTTACAATGTGAGAACTAAAAAAACTTTTCTTATTCTTTCTAAATGTTCATGTATTGAATAAATGTGTGTATGTTTGGACTAGTAGGTATGTACAAACCTACTTTAATAGGAGATTAGAAGGGAGAAAGGAAGAAGGAAAAGAGGTAAGAGAAAAAAAAATGAGTGAGTTAAAAACAAAAACACGTAAAAGTGAAATTCTTTCTTTCACCATGGCCCTGGCCCACTTACATCCAATACTAAGGATAAGGAGACACCAAGTACCCTCACATTCTACACAGAGAAGGCAATATTGGAACCATTCCATATAATAGGAGAGTATTGTATAAGTCAACCTTCTGGAGACACCACTGGACCAACCTGTGGAGAGATCCACAAAAACAAGAGGAGAGACTCCGTGAGAATCATTCATGAAATTGTGTGGGTGCCTAAGAAGGCACTGATGAGATGTTTTTTCTGCAAGTGATCTGGCCCTTTTACCTGTATCTAGAGAAGAGCAAAGAACTGGAGAGTGATCGCAGGCCCCAGGTAATTAGGAGAGCAACCTGCTCACAACATTCGGGAAAGCAAAATAAAAATCATAGACCTAGCAAAGACAGAAAACCTTTTCTTGTCACATCAGTAATGCAACCAAAAGAGCAGCCCACTAAGCAAGGGCATTCTAGCAACTTAAGGCTATGAGATATACATCCTGTCGTGGGAATGAGGAAGTATGGGGAATAAAAGATACCTAGGTCTAGATATGTAGGGAACACTGAAGAAGGGAGAAAAAGAGAGAAGAAATGAGCAGGAGGAAGTTCAGGGAATTCTAAAGAGGGATGAGACTCAAACCTCTCTGAAGATCTCACACAGAAGCCTCTCAATAGAGTTGCATTTCTCATGTGTCAGAGGATTGTGAAATTTAAAGCAGTAGAAAAGAAGTTTCCTCTAGATCTGCTTGAAAACATGTTACTCATTTCCTCCATGTCTCCTCTCTGCCTGAAGAGCTAAAGTTACATGAGAGACAAGTAGGGAGTAACAAAGCAGGACATATTTTCCTCCCCATTCTTAGAACCTCAAGTCTAGCCAGCAATGAGGGAGGAGAAAGCTTTGACTAAGATATAATACTGGTGTTTCAAAATGCATTGGAACAAGTTATAGAAACTAAAACTTACCAGGGTCATTGTGTGGTGCAAAGTTATTATGAAGGAATGGCAAAGGAGTTGAAAACAGTGCTGGACAATAATTATATTTCAATATTCCACTGGATTACTACTACTCATTATAGGGTTACACACATATGCAGGTTTTTTCTTAGAAAATAAAAAAACATTATACTGAATCAGGAACTTTGCTTTTCTAAAAATCTTGTGTAAAATATATTATATACAACTTACTACTGATTTAACTGGGTAAAAACTCCATTTAGATAGCTGAAACTCTTCCTTCTTTCTCTATTTTTCTTTTTACTTATTTATGTATTTTTTTTTTTGAGGATGGGTCTCACTCTGGTTGTCCCAGACTGGAGTGCATCATGGCTCACTACAGCCTAAACTTCCTGGACTCAAGTGATCATCGCACCTCAGCCTCCCAAGCAGCTGGGACTACAAGCACCCATCACCACCCCTGGCTAATTTTTTGCACTTTTTGTAGAGATGGGATCTGGCCATATTTCTCAGGCTGGTCTGGAACTCCTGGGCTCAAGTGATCCACCTGCATCAGCCTGCCAAAATGATGAGATTACAGGCATGAACCACCATGCCTGCCTACTCTTCTCTTCCTCTCTTCTTCTCTCTTCTCCTCTCTTGTCCTGTCCTTTCCTTCCCTTTCCTCTCCTCTCTTCTCCCTATCCCCTCCTCTCCTATCCTCTTTTTTCTCTTTTTTTTTGTAATTTTATAAGATAGCAAGATTACAAGAGCATTTAAAGTAAGATCAGAAGTACAAGAGACAAAATGCTACAATCTACGTGGTTTTAAAAGATCAACATCCATAAAATTGAGTAATATTAACTTTGCAAACTTTAGTCGATTTTTATTTCTACTTCATTGATCTTTTTTTTTTTTTTTTTTTTTGAGATGGAATCTCACTCTTGTTGCCCAGGCTGGAGTACAGTGGCATGATCTTGGATCACTGCAACCTCCACCTCCCAGGTTCAA
>NW_012104898.1:2120143-2153834 GCF_000951045.1 Mandrillus leucophaeus | reverse complement strand
GACTTTGGAGACTCAGAAACAGGAGGGTATAAGAAGGGCAAGAGCTTTTTCACAACTGGTTTGCCGCCAGAACACAGGTGTCGTGAAAACTACCCCTAAAAGCCGAAATGGGAAAGGAAAAGACTCATATCAACATTGTCGTCATTGGACACGTAGATTGGGGCAAGTCCACCACTACTGGCCATCTGATCTACAAATGCGGTGGCATCAACAAAAGAACCATTGAAAAATTTGAGAAGGAGGCTGCTGAGATGGGAAAGCGCTCCTTCAAGTATGCTTAGGTCTTGGGTAAACTGAAAGCTGAGCGGGAACGTGGTATCACCATTGATATCTCCTTGTGGAAATTTGAGACCAGCAAGTATTATGTGACTATCATTGATGCCCCAGGACACGGAGACTTCATCAAAAACATGATTACAGGGACATCTCAGGCTGACTGTGCTGTCCTGATTGTTGCTGCTGGTGTTGGTGAATTTGAAGCTGGTATCTCCAAGAATGGGCAGACCCGAGAGCATGCTCTTCTGGCTTACCCACTGGGTGTGAAACAACTAATTGTTGGTGTTAACAAAATGGATTCCACTGAGCCACCCTACAACCAGAAGAGATATGAGGAAATTGTTAAGGAAGTCAGCACTTACATTAAGAAAATTGGCTACAACCCCGACACAGTAGCATTTGTGCCAATTTCTGGTTGGAATGGTGACAACATGCTGGAGCCAAGTGCTAACATGCCTTGGTTCAAGGGATGGAAGGTCACCCGTAAGGATGGCAATGCCAGTGGAACCACACTGCTTGAGGCTCTGGACTGCATCCTACCACCAACTCGTCCAACTGACAAGCCCTTGCGCCTGCCTCTCCAGGATGTCTACAAAATTGGTGGTATTGGTACTGTTCCTGTTGGCCGAGTGGAGACTGGTGTTCTCCAACCCGGTATGGTGGTCACCTTTGCTCCAGTCAACGTTACAACTGAAGTAAAATCTGTCGAAATGCACCATGAAGCTTTGAGTGAAGCTCTTCCTGGGGACAATGTGGGCTTCAATGTCAAGAATGTGTCTGTCAAGGATGTTCGTCGTGGCAACATTGCTGGTGACAGCAAAAATGACCCACCAATGGAAGCAGCTGGCTTCACTGCTCAGGTGATTATCCTGAACCATCCAGGCCAGGTAAGTGCTGGCTATGCCCCTATATTGGATTGCCACATGGCTCACATTGCATGCAAGTTTGCTGAGCTGAAGGAAAAGATTGATCGCCGTTCTGGTAAAAAACTGGAAGATGGCCCTAAATTCTTGAAGTCTGGTGATGCTGCCATTGTTGATATGGTTCCTGGCAAGCCTATGTGTGTTGAGAGCTTCTCAGACTATCCACCTTTGGGTCGCTTTACTGTTCGTGATATGAGGCAGACAGTTGCGGTGGGTGTCATCAAAGCAGTGGACAAGAAGGCTGCTGGAGCTGGCAAGGTCACCAAGTCTGCCCAGAAAGCTCAGAAGGCTAAATGAATATTATCCCTAATACCTGCCACCCCACTCTTAATCAGTGGTGGAAGAGTGGTCTCAGAAGTGTTTGTTTCAATTGGCCGTTTAAGTTTAGTAGTAAAAGACTGGTTAATGATAACAATGCATCGTAAAACCTTCAGAAGGAAAGGAGAATGTTTTGTGGACCACTTTGGTTTTCTTTTTTGCGTGTGGCAGTTTTAAGTTATTAGTTTTTAAAATCAGTACTTCTTAATGGAAACAACTTGACCAAAAATTTGTCACAGAATTTTGAGACCCATTAAAAAAGTTTAATGAGGAAAAAAAAAAATAAGGGCAAGAAATTAAAAACTACTTATTGCATACATTGTACACTAGTCAGGTGAATGGTGCGCTAAGATCTCAGACTTCACCTATGCAATTTATTCATGTAACTAAAAATGACTCGTACCCTAGGAGCCACTGAAATAAAAAAAATTCAATAAATGGTTAAATAAACAAAAAAAATCTGAACCTAAAAAAAATTAAATTTTAAAAAAGCCTGACCAGAAAAGATGAACAAGAAAAAAATATATATTTGTGGCTCCTTAATTTTCCCAAGAGCCTCTTACCTTTCAAGCTGGAGTGGCATCTCAGCTGACACCCCTGTGGCCACCCATCTTGCAGCCTTTGACTTCTCAGCCTACCAAATCCAACCAGCTGTTCTCCTTATCCGTCTAGAGATAGGTTTCCTTTACCACTTCAGTTGAAATCTTGGCGACATTCTTGCATCTCCTCAAACGGCATTCTGTTAAAATCTGTAGTAAATGAAAGCAAATACTTTAGTTTTTCCTAAACCTTCCTTTATGACTTTATTTCAAGAATTTTTATAATACTTGATTGAAGGGTACATGTTATGATTGTTCTGAAGATGCTAGCTGTTTCTCTCCTCTGTGTTTACCCAAGCCAAAGCTGTAATCATGAACCAGCTATGCCAATCCTAGGTAGTATGGTTCTAATAATATTTGCCAACTAGAATGTGCAATACTTTAAAAATTGGGTAACTTGCTTCCTGTATTATGTACTAGAGATACCTAATATTACCCAAGATTATGAATCTGTAGAAAATTATAGCATAAAATTAAGTAAGAACAAGTTTTCTAACTACTGTGCCCTACTTAAAAGAAACTTTTATGTAGGCTAATATTTTCAATACACCCATTTAAAAACAATTGTATTCTCAGGCAGTACAAATGATGTTTAACACGAAATAAACTATATTGGTTTAAAACCCAGGAGTTTCATAGGCCTATTGAGGTTTCAGTGTGCAGAGCCTCTTCATTCTATCTCGCATTCTAGGACCTCCAGGGTCCGGAAAGCTTTAATCTGAGCATGAAAGTATACCCTCTTCTCACCTTCACCTCCAGTTTTTAATTTATTATACTCTTGTGGATATCAGCTCAGTTCTACATAAGAGGAGTGATATTCCCACGTGGCCCAAGTTTTGATCATTTTGTAGAATGACTGAATTCTGTCAAATTCAGAGATATCAACTCCTGAAACCCCTATGTTATGTAACACAAAAAGGTAACACAGTTTTAAAGTGTTGTGGGTTCTCTGTGTAATACAATTCAGCCTTCAGCACAAAATGCTGACAGGACCTGTGTTCACAAACTACTAAACTGTTCCTGCCTTAATACTCAATCTCCGCACACCAGGCAGAGAAGTTATAGTAACCCAAACCAAGTGGCATGGCTGGCATGGAAAAATGGAGAAAGTTAGGTTATTCACAAAACTTTATGGCAAACATCTGCTGCCCTGGCCCAAGCACAGTGAGCTCCCACATACAAAGTCACAGATATGTGAGAAATTCTGCTGAAATCCCTGTTCTCATAGATCTTGGCAAGTTAGAGAGTTGTTGAAATAACTGTTGATAGTAATAAGAATGACAATAAGGAAAATGCATTTATTTTGTAGGAATCATCATTCTAAGTGCCTTATGTGTTTTAATTCATTTAATTTAATTCACTTAGTCTAATATTCACAACCTCTTGTATCAGTTAACTAATGCTGTGTAATAATGCAGTGGCTTAAACTGCCAAATGAAGGCCCAGCACAGTGACTCATGCCTGTAATCCTAGCACTTTGTGAGGCTGAGGTGGTCAGATCACTTGAGGTCAGAGGTTCAATCTACTGAATCCACCAGCTTGGCCAACATGGTGAAACCCCGTCTCTACCAAAACTACAAAGAATTAGCCAGGCATGGTGGCGTGCAACGGTAGTCTCAGCTACTTGGGAGGCTGAGGTAGGAGAATACTTGAATCCTGGAAGTGGAAGTTGCAGTGAGCTGAGATCGTGCTGCTGCACTCCAGCCTGAGTGACAGAGCAAGACTCCATCTCCAAAAAAAACAAAACAAGCAAACAAACAAAAACCTGCCAAATGCAGTGGCTTAAAAAATAAATATTTATTGCTTCTCTAAGTCTGTAGTTGGCTGGATGGGTCTCTGACCTGGCCCAGGCTTGGTTTATCTTGGGTACATTTACTCTGTATCTGATGTTAGCTGGTGGCTCAGCTAGGAGACGAGTATTTTACTATAGTCAATAGTCTCTCATGTTCCAGCAGGCTATCTTGGACTTGCTTCAAAATATTGGTAGGGGTCCAACTGAGAAAGCAAAGCGTGCAAGGCTTCTTGAAGCCTAGTCTCAGAACTGACACTCTCTCATCCTTCACATCACATTGGCCAATGCAAGTCGTAAGTCTAGCTTATAGTCAAGGAGCTCAAGGAGGCGTGGGAAGGTAAGGAAAGACTTCACCTCTTGACAGGAGAAGTTTCAAATTCACATGGCAAAAGGTATGGATACAGCAAGGAGTGGAGATTTCAGCAATTTTTTTTGTAATCAACCTATCATGGCATTATTTTTCAGTCCATTCTGGAGATAAGAAAATTGAGGAATTTCTAGTTAAGTAACTCTCTCACGATCGTATACAGCACTGCTCCTAGGGTTGCAAGTTTCCGAGCAAATATTTTTGGTAGGCTCCTAACTATATAAACAATGTTATTAAAGACTTTATAACAAAATTCATGGGCCTCACTGAGGTATAATGACTCATTTATGGAGATTTAGAATAACGGCTATATACCAAAAACCACCAAGCTGAGAATCAAATCAAGAACTCAATTCCTTTTACGACAGCTGCAAAATAATAAAGTAAAATAAAATAAAATAAAGTAAAATACCTGGGAATACACTTAACCAAGGAGGTGTAAGGTCTTTATGAGGAAAACTACAAAACACTGCTGAAAGGAATCATAGATGACATGAACAAATGAAAACACATCTCATGCTCATGGATAGAAAGAATCAATATTGTAAAAACGACCATACTGCCAAAAGCAATCCCCATCAAAGTACCATCATCATTCTTCATAGAACTAGAAAAAATAATCCTAAAATTCATATGGAATCAAAAAAGACCCTGCACAGCTGAAGCAACATGAAGCAAAAAGAACAAATCTGGATTATGCATGTTTAACACCTGATATCTAATTTGTGCTTTCTCAATGACTAAACACACGTTTCATACATGAATACTTCTTTACTTGCCCTCTATTTTCTTGTTCTTCCAAAGCTCTCTCTTCAGTCTTTTAAACATTGTAATGTAAGAGAGACAACTGCAGTGAAGGACACAGCACCTTACCTCCAGCAAGCACTGCTTTTGACTTGTATATTTATTATACACTTCGATTCAGTGGTCAAAACATGTTTTAAGTAAAATATACCATTTTAATACACTAAAATCATCCAACCCTATTTTAAACAAACTGTTCACAAAGAGCGCTAATGGTATTCCTGTTAAGGTTAGGTTTGCTAACATTCTTTGAGGATTTTCCTTAATAAAGGTGCAGAGGGCCCCACGGTCTGGATCTTCCTTGTGCCTTAGTGAAGGGGTCCCATGGAGGAAAGTGGGATCAGGACTGAACTGGGTTTCCTTTTCATAGCTGGCTCTCCTTTATGTACGCCATGGGACAGGCTTGCCAGAGGCTCCAACCCATAATCCTGTCTGAATCCTTTCCGTGGTGACTCTGCCTCTGCTTTGTCAAGGGATCAGTTTTCACCTGAGGACAATGTGGGTGCCTGACTATTTTCCCTGATAAGTTCCAAGTCCTGAATGACCTGTCACTGACTAACCTATCTAAAAGTTGGTTAAGACTTTGACATGTGATTTTGTAAAAAACATCAATTCTTCCTAACCGAATTGAAAAATTTAAAGTAATGGCAATAAAAATGGTAATAGAATAGTTTTGAAACAGAACAATCTATGTGGAAAGTTTATTTGGAAAAACAGACATATAAAAAGAGGTAGGAAAATCTTGAAATAGAAGTGTTACAAGGGGGAAAAGGCCAACAAGTATAACAGCTTTTTATTTTCAAGTTAGAGTAAAATATATTTCCTATGGCTGCTGTAACAAATTACCACAAACTAAGTGGCTTTAAACAACACAAGTTTATTCTCTTACAGCTCTGGAGGTCAGAAACCCAACATCACTGGCTCCTTCTAAAGGCTCATGGGAGAATCCATTTCTTCCTCTTCTAGCTTCCAGAGGCTGTCTGCATTCCTCGGCTCCCGGCCCTTCCTCCATCCCAAAACCAGCAGTGAGGCTCCCTCCGCTCCCTCCTCTGCCCGTTGCTTCCTCATCTCCTTCCCTGATGCTGACTCTCCTGCCCTTGATGACACTGGGCTCACCTGGGTCCTCCAGGGTATTCTCCTTGTGTCAGAACCCTTACGCGAATCATCTCTCTACGTGCAGCTAACGTATTCACAGGTTCTGGAGACTGAGAACATTATTCTATCTAACACACAAACCATTCTGATTCTTATATATTAATAAATCCATCAATGGAATAAATACAGAGGCTAGAAATGTACTAAAAACCATGCGGGAATTTAGGGTATAGTAAACGTGATGCTTAATATAAGGCATGGGGAATGGATCATTCGATAAATAATGCTAAAGGAAAAATCCACCAAAATCAATTCCAAATCAATCAATGGTTTAAATTAAAGAAATATGAAAACCTGAAAAGGTCTGTGAGATAATGAGGAAAAATTATTTTCATGAACTTTGAGACAGGAAGACCCTTCTATGCCAAATACAAAATTCAGAAACCATATATAAAACAATTGATAATTTTGAGTACAGAAATTTTAGCATAAAAAGTAAAACAATAAACAGAAAAACTGTTTGCAAACTGGGCACAATGGCTCATGCCTGTAATCTTAGTGCTTTGGGAGGACAAGACAGGAGGATTGCTTGAACCCAGGAGTTCAAGACCAGCCTGGGCAACATAGCAAGACCCTTCCCTACAAAAAAAAAATTAGCAGGATGTGGTGGCACATGCCTGTAATCCCACCTACTCAGGAAACTGAGGTGGGAAGATTAATTGAGCCTGAGAGGTTGAGGCTCCAGTGAGCCATGATTGTGTCACTGCACTCCAGCCTGGGCAATAGGGCAAGATTCTGTCTCAAAAAGAAAAAAAGAAAAAAAGTTTGCAATATATCTGAAGGCATTTTTTAAATACATAGAACTTACAAATGATGAAGAAAAAAATCATTAATTCAATTTAAAAAGTAGACAAGAGTTTAGACAAAAAATAAATGCAAATGGCCCAAAAGCATTTGAAGAGGCCATTTAGGAAAGACAAATTAAACAACACTGTTATCAATTTAACTATAAGGTTGGCATAAATGCTCATGCATTATTATTCACAATAGCCAAGATATGAAAATAATCCAAATATCTATTAACAGATGAATGGATAAAGTGTGATACATACACACAAGGAAATATTATTCAGCCTTAGAAAAGAAATAAATCCTACCATTTGCAGCAATGCCAATAGATCTGAATATGTACAGCTATTATGTATCTTAATGATCAAAAGTAAAAAACCTAAAAAATAAAAACTAAACAGACCTGTAAGACATTATGCTAAGTGAAATAAGTCAGTCAGAGAAGAACAAATACTGTATGATTTCCCCTTGTGTGAGGGACCTGCAGTAGTCAAACCTATAGCAGAAAATAGCATGGTGGTCACCAAGGTTGGGGAGAGGGAAATGGGGAGCTGCTGTTCAAAGTGTATAAAGTTCCATTTATAAACACAGTATTGCATTCTTGAAAACTGCTAAGAGAGTAGATTTTGAATGCTCGCACCACAAAAAGATGACAAGTATGTGATATAATACATATGTTAATTAGTTCAATTTAGCCATTCCATAGTGTATACATATTTCACAAGATGTTGTACACAATAAATATATGTGTATATATTTGTGTATATATATAATTTTTGTCAAAAGAAAATTTTAAACGACATAAAACTAGATAATGGCAGACATTAAAAAGTATGTTTACATATATCACAGTCATCTTTCCATATTAAAACTGCATCTATATCATTAAAAAATAAATAATAAAGTTACTGTTACATTTTTTAATATACAGAACTTACAAATGATGAAGAAAAAAATCATGAGGTGAATAAGTTGCAGAGATTTGCTTTACAACATAGTGCCTATGGTTAACAGTACCATGCAGTGCACTAAAACATTGGTTAAAAAGGAAGATCTCATATTGAGTGTTCTTACCACACACACACCAAAAAAATGATAAAGTTTAAAAAAGAAAACTTTTAGAGGTGATGGATGTATTCATTACTTTAATTGTAGTAATGGTGTCACAGGTGAATATAGATGTCCAAACTCAACTAACTGTATACATTAAACATGTAAAGGCTTTTGTATTTCATTTATACCTCAATAAAGCTGAATGAAATGAAAACGCTTTCAAAATATACACTCTGAGCCCCACAGCAGAGAAACAAAAACTTACATATATTTTTAGTTGGAACGTAAATCACTATAATGTTTTAGGAGATAAATTTATAAGTATCCTTCAAAACTAAATTCCAAATACACTTGGATCCAGCAATTTAACTTTGCTCTCAAAGGCTCTTGGGAATTCCTCAAAAGGAGTCTGAAAGTCTGGGCACCATCAGAAGGGTTCTCTCTTCTTTTGGGAGTATGGAGACTAACAGATTATTACCATTGGCTGTACAAAGAGGTCTCTGCATCACTTTCAAAAATTATTCTGTACTTCTGTACTACTAAAGAATGTGAAACATTTGCTAATTTCTTGCTTTGTTGAGAAATTCTATCTGCTTCCTCTTTTTGATAGCGTCGTCTCAATACATACGTTAGAAAAAACAATTGCCTTTTTGTCTTCTAAACAAGGAAAAGAAAGTTTTGATTGGATGTCACCCAGACCCATGCTGGCTCTCTGAAGATAGTAATGAGAAGTCCCAACAACTCTGTCACCTGGTGGTTCCTTAGTTGCTCAGCCATAAGACAAGAAGACCCTGTTCCCTCCCTTGCTGAGTGAACAGGCCATTGGTAGGGCTCAGGGAAACTTAGCTCACTACAGACCTACCTTTTAGCTACAGTGGGAAGCAAATATTAGTTGACATTGTATTTGAAAAAAAAAAAAAAGCTATAAAAATTTGATCAGTCTGTATCTTTACGTTCCATGACATAATCTCCAAGAAATATTGTCAAGAGGAAAAAGCAAGGTGAAGATTAGTATGTATTTGTATTCTCCAAAATGAATGTAAAAAGGTGGATCTGGACATGTGTATACCCAGAGTGTCTTCAAAAATAAATACAAAAAGCTGAAGACATTGTTCACATCTGAGGAGGGGGCCTGAGAAGTTGGTGGTCTGATGTGGGAGGGAGACAAGCATGTTGACATAGATGTTTGTACAGTGTTTGAAATTTTTACCATGTCATCCTACTATTTCAATTAAACAAACAAGTTAATAAAAAGCAAGCAAGTTAAATTATAACTACCTAAAGATTAAATATGTCATATATTCCAAAACAGGATACTTTACCCATTTAACCATGCAGATGATCTAAAATCTGCTTTTTCTTACTTTGATTTTTTAAAAAGCAACTTTTCTTGGTAATTTTTATCTCCACTTCAATCCACTTTCTGGAAATTATATTTTTCCCTCTTCTTCCTTCTATGAAAAAAAACATTGTGTTTATTTTTTATTCAGGAATATACTTCCAGGGAAACATTTGGCTAAACTGTTAGATATCCTCCTTGGGTGTTTTCTAGGAGCAAAAAATGGGTGGGATGCATCACAGGTTTTATCTTAAAAGGTATTTAATTCTGAGCAACAGCAACTTTGTAAGTCAGAAAATCTTCAAAAGAACTTAGTCAAAAATCAGGAGAATGGGAGTGATTCCTGGATATATCGTAAAATTTGCCTCATTACCTTCATTCCCTTAAGGACCAAAATGATCAGACCCCCTGCAGTAAATGCTTCACAGCAGAATGACAAAAAAAAAAAAAAAAAAAAAAAAACAGGCCCTTCTCCATTCTGGCTTCCTGATGGATCACCAGGTCCTACTGCAGGGCCCAGCTTTAAAGAAGGATTTGTTGAATAAAAGAATGAAAGAAACAGTAAAGGAATTTGCTCAGCACCTACCTTAATTCCTAGAATTTGTTATCTAAATATAGAGTGAGAAAATGCACAAGGTCCAAAACACATGTGAAGAACACAACAGCAGTGGAGTGAAGCCAGCATACCATGACCCAAAACTTCTTCAGGAACAAACCATACAATAGAAACTTAAATACAGATTAAGGGCCTGAATACTGAGAACTTATGAGTATTATCTCAACTTGCAAATCCAGTCAAATTGGCCCTTCAAGACCCTAAACATACAGATACAGAGATAGAGATAGATACAGATTTATGCTACTTTTTGCCCAAAAAAGAAAGATTTATTGACTACATTGAAATGATTGACATCTGAAGTTACTACTTAGCTATTTGGACCAAAGAAGCTTATTAATTAGCCAAATTTGCATTTCACCTGGCTTAAATATATTCAGACAAAGCAAAAACCAAAAAACAAGCAAACAAGTGATGAAACCACCTATTAAAAAAAACAATGTTCTGATGGACTCTGTAAACACCAGCTTAATAGCATAACACCCCTTACCTGTAGGAGGGCCATGGTTCAATAAAGAAGCACTTAGATGGAGTGCCAGGGCACAACCCTTTACCAATTTGCTCTTTCTATACATCCTACCTGTACATTTTCTAGCCATTTATTTTTCAGATGTCAGAGTGTTCAGTAGTAAGTCAACTGATGAGACCATACTATGTCTATTTGCATTTTATCTACATAATTTATGAACTAGATAAATTTTCTTTCAACAGTGCCCTTTTTGCTTGAAAATAAGTGACTATAAAATTGTTTATCAAGTTGTGCATATTATAAGGTTTAAGTATCAAAGGTTAATGGCCAAGAAGGTCAAGAATTATTTCCACTCTGGTTAAAGGTAGTAGTTAACTTTTAGAGCAAGATGTAATAAGCAATGTTTATTGCCTCTTAAATAAGAGTATAACACTTTGTGGTGGAGAGGTTGTCCTTCTTAACATTCAATACAACTTTAGTTGGATATCCTTATCCCACATCCATTGTTTTTTCATCAACCTCCCATTGAACGTAGAAACAAAGATTAGACTTATGAGTAGTTGTATTTAAAAGTCCCTGAATGCATTTTCCCACTGGTAAAGTTTCGGTATATCAATAAAAAGATTCATATCTCAAAATCATCTCATTTTCCTGGGAGCCATCAACTATTCTCATAAGGATGGTAATGGGAAATTACCTTGGCAACATCTCTGGGAATTTAGGTTAAATTTATTGGTGTCAGGACACAGAATGTCACGACCAAATATTTGGGCTTATCTTTGTGTCCAGACGTCAGCTCACTTAATGAGGCCATGGAGAAAAGTGAACTTACTTAAAAATGTACCTTTTGCTGAGAGGAGAGACCAGTGACAGAATCTGAAAGAGCTAGTGTCAAAATAACATTTTAATTAGCTGTCCCCTGTGGAACTTAATTATAAGTTTCCCTGTCTTTTATAGGAATGAAATTTATCCTTATTTTCTACACATAGATTTTAAAATTTGATAGTACCAAGGAATTGATTATATACTCCAATGTTGCTTAAGACATGCTCATGAGTTGTGTTATCCCTTGAAAACAACTAAAAAAGCAAAACTGAAAGAAGAAACTTTCTTTGAAAAACTAGAAAATGTTTGAATCCCTGAAAAATACTGCAAAAAGTATGAAGATGGTTTAGAAGTATGACAAGATGTCACAATAGCACAAGTGTGTTATAGATCCCAGAACAAACTGGCAATGTTGACACCCTAGAGGAGGTATATATGCGAGGTGAGAACCTAAAGTCTCTTGGATGCAAAAATGAGAATAGGATATTCTTTTGACACACTTATGGCTCCAAGAAGCAGAGAAAGATTCAGCTGCATGAAAAATCCCATCGTCGAGTTGTATTTGCAGGAAACATCTACCTGTTGGGCCTGAAGTGAGAGAAGAAGAGAGATGTTCACTCTGGACACTACGTGGCTGTTTATCTTCATTGGCTATGCAGAAGTAGAGAAAGATTAAAAGAGAACATTTATATTTGCATCATAAGAAAATTTATGCTAGCTTAGAACAAGTGTCTGACCTCCAGCTTTTACATGTATTCTGTGATTAGCTTGCCCATGATTTTGTGGTTTCTACAGTGTTTGCTTTCATATTTGAATGAAAGTTTAAATGGGTTTATAGTCTGGGAACCTTGTCTCCTTTCTCAAGCACTTTGCTCCGCTCTCTTCTCATGTTCTGTTTCATGCTGCTGTAGAGGCTGTTTTCTCCCTTTTGAACATGACTTATTCAAATATGAATTCTCAAAGAAAAGGCCACCAGAGACCTATAAAATTTTTGAGGATAAAGAAAAGAGGAAAAGAGAAAAGGATCTGGAACATAAGAATGAAAGAAAGAAAAAAAAAATTTAATATGGTGATTGAAGCAGACAAGAATTTGACCAGCTTTTTGCAATGAATTTTTTTAAATCTGAAATAATTCCCTTTTATAAAAAAAGATATCAAAAAGACAAGAGGCAAAAAGTCAGAAAATAAATTGCAAAACTACAGAAGATGATGAAATAAGAGTTGGCAGAAAAATTAGAAGCATAAAAGGGGAAAAATTGGAAGCAAAAATGGATCATAAAAATTAAGACAAAATTGAAAACTGTGAACACGAGTATAAACACTGCAAAAAACAAAAAAGATAAAGATGATTAAAGTGAAACAAATAGAAGAGAAATAAATAACTAAATACAGAAAAATAAATAGAAAGAAGAGGAGCAAATCAGACTCAAAACATGCATAGTTGAATCCCCCACATCCTCATCGAAAATAGGTCCAATATAATGAATTCCCCCACATCCTCATTCAAAGTAAGTCCAATGTAAATAAAACTTAACAAAGTTATCAAAAGTTAATAAATCAATAAAACTCTCAAGAAATAAACAGACATGAATCTACATACTTAAAGAAAATATTCGATTCCAGGAAAAGTTACACCAAGAATTCTACAACAAGACATATTGTAGTAATGTTTCTGGACATTAAAGAAATAATAAATAAAATTATATTTTATCAAAATATAAGAAAATAATAAAAATAAGAAAGAGATTTTGGGGCAAAAAGGCAAAAACATTAAGATGCTCACAAGTGAAAAAATAGCCTCCACAGAAGCATTCAGTGGAACATGAGCAGAGCTGAGCAAAGCATTTGAGAAAGAAGACAAGATTCCCCTCTTTTTATACCCATCTGAACTCTCATTCTAGTGTGAAAGCAAGAGACAAAACATTTGATAGCATTAAAAAGAGATAGATAATATTGTCATCCTACATTCATCTTGAAAGACCAAAGCATGAATATCAGCCCACCTACAAATGGAAAAATAAGCCCTGAATTGAATTAATTGAATACACCAGACTAAAACAAATGTAATGATTAGAGACTAACAGGTAAATATAAATGTCCCAAATCAATATTTTGAAGAAGTAGAGGAAGGAAATGTGAGACGTGATGAAAATATACTAATTTCATTTTTTAAAATTGTGCTCCAAAGGCATTGTTTAAACCCCATAAGATGAATAATAGAAGTAAAGGAATATTTAGCAGCACAAAATATATTCTGAACAGCACAAAGAAAGAAATGATAATAGGAAAATATAAATTGCATGATTAGATACTTGGAAGAGATGATTGTCATTATTCTAATCAACCCTTCTCCCTACCACACACACACCCCTAAAATATCATTACCATATCATAACAGATACAGGTTCAGAGTGAGATGCTACCAAAATCTTTAGAAAACTAATGGTTCTAATGCTATTTAAACTGTTTCAGAACATTTAAAAGTGTATTCTTTAAATTCTTCATGAAATGAGGAAAATAACAAACTGTGCATCCAATAAGAAAACACACACACACATAAAATTACAGATTAAAAAAATCCCAAATGAAACACAAAAAACAGAATCCTAAAACATGTTTTTAAAATAATATACCAAGAATAAGTAGGCTTTATTTGTAAGATATCAAGATATTTCCATTTTTAAATGTATGAATAAGATTTATCATAGATTCATGTTAAATTAAAAAGAAAAATGATTTGTAGAGTTTCATGTTAAACATTTTTGAAAAATTCAGCATCCATTTTAATTAAAAAATCTTAACCCATGAATATTAAGAATATTTAAAATTTGATAATACCTACCTATTAAGCATTGTGCGTAATAAAAAACTGGAAGCAATCCCATTAACATCAGAATCAAGACAAGCATATCTACTGTCATTTAATATTACTCAACTTTGCATACTATTTCCAAATAAATTGATAATGTGCCTTGAAATCTCCTCAAATCAACTGAAGGTCCCTTACAAGTAACAATTGAAGTAATAATAATACAATACACTAGAAGCAAATAATTTACTTACAATATCTACAAAGATAATAAAATACTTAGGGGTCAACTTGCTTAGGGATACACAGGAATAAATAAAATACTTAGACATTAACAACAGATGTGGTAGAACTATAGGATAAAACTCTAAATGTGCCCAACAGACAAAAGTGGTGATTTAAACAAATGAAAGATAGACTATGTTCTTGGAGAGAAAGATTTAATATATAAAGCTGTTATTCTGCCTAATTAATTGATTAATTTATCATGGAACCAGACTCTGGATCCCTTCATCTCAGCTTCCGGCTACCAGCTACCAGCCTCTCCTAGGCAGGTGGCTACTGACTTGCAGGCCTCAGTCTCGGCTGAGAGACTTAGCAAGGAGCCCAGAACAAGGGTGTGATGCTAATAAATTCCAGAAAGTGCTTGATGTTTCATGCTCCCAGGACCCCGGCAAGAAGAAGTTTGGTGTTGACCAGTGTGATTATGCTAAATCCACCTGACCTTCAAAGGATCAGGAGGGAGGAGCATGGGTGGGCTAAATCATTCCCAGTCTGAAGGATTGCTGAGAAACACAAAGTTAAAGTTGAGCAGCGAAAGACTCCTCTGCCTTTCAGAACCAGTGAAATTCAGCACCTCCAGCACCAGACCTGAGCTTGATAACCCACAAAAGAAAATAACTCTTTATGACCACAACTCCAGAAACTGCAAACAAAACAAAACAGAAAACAAGACAGATCTAGAAGACAATTCTAAGGAGAAAAACAAAGCAAAACATACACACACACACACACACACATACCCCACAAGAAGATTGAGAAGCCTTGAGAAACACAAAATTGTTGTAATGAGAAATGTGAAACTGTGGAAAATATTTTAAGCTTGTCTTTCAACCAAAGAACTATATTTTAAACAGCTCCATGTAGTGTTCCTAAAAATCAATAGAGATCAATAAGCCAACAGAAATACAGGCAAAAGTAACAGATAGTGTGAAAAAAAGTAGACTCTCAGGACCCCAAACTCACTGTGCCAAAGGTGGGAACTGAGTCGTGCAAAGCTGCCTTCCTTTTGCTCCCAAGCAGAGAGCTGTGATTTCACAACCCTGTATCATAGCCTCATCCATAAGCCAGATTCCTGCAAGGAAAGAAGGTCATGTTTCTCCTTAGTGGGCTCTACCTCTTTTAGGATGTATAACCCACTGTTTGGGGTGAGGAAAGGAAGAAAGCACTTTCCATTCCCCAGGCAGAGCTGGTTCTGGGTGGACAGTGGGTTGGGGGCTGGATGTCCTGTGCAGTGGGGGCAGCCAGCACAGTCACGGGCAGAGCCCTGATGGCACCTGGGAGCATTCAGAGGGTCAGCTGAGTCTTCAGCACCCCCAGGTTTCAGCACTAGGCCTGCTACAAATTAGCCCTAAAACCGAGTTCTGTTAAATCTCACCCTGACAATGCCAATGACCAGCTTATTTTCTCAGGTACAGGAGAAGGGCAAGAACAGAAATCATTTGCGTGCCTACCTCAAGATGAACACAAAACTGACTTTTTCATCTACCCCTTCCTTTCACTTGTAAAATGCAGATTCACTGAGCACTAATCAGAGCCTCTCAAGAATGTAACTACCTGCCTCATTGCCTACCCTCCCTCCTTTTCAAGAATTGCTGGCTAGGGGTGGTGGCTCATGCCTGTAATCCCAGAACTTTGGGAGACCAACATGAGCAGATCACGAGGTCAGTAAATCGAGACCATCCTGGGTAACACGGTGAAACCCCCTCTCTACTAAAAATACAAACAATCAGCCAGGCATGGTGGTGGGTGCCTGTAGTCCCAGCTACTCGGGAGGCTGAGGCAGGAGAATTACTTGAACCCAGGAGGCAGAGGTTGCAGTGAGTCGAGAGTCGAGATCATGCCATTGCACTCCAGCCTGGGTGACAGAGCGACACTCCATCTCAAAAAAAAAAAAAAAAAAGAATTACCCTCCTGCTCGTTCTTTGTTCTTTCCTCTTTAAATACTGAAGTTCCCCAAACCATCTTTGGAAAAACCACAGAACACAGATGCTCCTGTGGTTTGTGTTTTTCCTGGGCTCCTCCTTAACCTTGACTAAATAAACCTCAAATCAATTGAGACCTGTCTCAGTCACTTTTTTGTTTACAACAGTCGCGGACAAGGAAACAAAATGGCTCTTCAACATATGAAAAAATGCTCAATTTTGTTGACTATAAGCTGAATGTATATGAAAACTATACTGAGATACTATTTCTAACATATCAAATTGCAAAGATCAAATATTTGGTAACCCACTGTTTGGGGTGAGGAAAGAAAGAGAGCACTGTTTGTTCCCCAGGCAGAGCTGCTCCATGCTAGGAGGGTCTGTGTGGGCAGTGGGCTGGGGGCTGGATGCCCTGTGCAATGGGGGCAGCCAGCAGTGTCGTGGGCAGAGCCCTGCTGGCACCTAGGAGCATTCAGAGGGTCAGCTGTGTCTTCAGCAGCCCCAAGTTTTGGCACTAGGCCATGCAATGCCACATTATCAATTAAACAGGCTTCCAGCATTCATCCAGGAACTTCCAGGAGAAAAGTATGCTTGCAGATCCAAAGGAATGACAAAATATGAAGCCCTAAATCATTAATAAATAAGGACCTGGTTCTATTTTATGTAGCTGTGCAAAGTCTCTCTGCATGTTCTAGTCATGGGGCATGTCAGTGATGAGTCCAGGGACATACAGCAAAAAACAAAGCAGGATTTAAATAAACTCATATTGATTTTGTATGCTTGTTCCATAAATCTGGGGTTCTCAGGGGGCTCCCAAAGGGAGATCTTAAAGTGCAGTTTCCCGCTCTACCCCTATGACTGTTTTTCAGCACCACACCTCTTACACCCAATGTGTGGGATTTTTCTTACACCAATCAATTCACTGACTCTCCATACACCAGCTGTTGTCCTACAATTCAATCCAGTTCTGACACCATCTATCTGGAGTTACCATCAGTCCCCACAAGTTAAAGATCCCTCAAGGCTGCCTCTGCTTCAGATGCCAATAGCTAATTCCGGGCCTCTCCTATTTCTGACCAACCAATTATAAATTGGATAAAATCTTGGCTATTAATCCCATGACCCCCTCCCCAGTTTCAATAATTTGCTAGAACGGCTCACAGAACTCAGGGAAATAGCACTGGTTATTACTGATTTATTATTTTAAAAAATACAATTCAGAACCAGTCAAATGGAAGAGAAGCATAGGACCATGTATGGGAAGGAGAGGGGTGCAGTGCTGCTGTGTTCTCTCCGGGCACAGCACCCTCCCAGCACCTCCATGTGTTCATCAACCCAGAATTGCTCTGAACCTTGTATAGGGTTTGTGTGTGTGTGTGTGTGTGTGATTTTATTGTGTAAACATGATTGGTTAAGTCATTGGCCATTGGTGAGTGAATCTATCTACAGTCCTTCTCCTCTCCAAAGGTTCATTCCTTTGGCAACCAGCCCCCATCCTGAAGCTATCTAGGAGACCCAACCACCAGTTATCTCATTAACATTCAAAAGACATTCTAATCACTTATGAGATCCCAAGGGTTTTAGAAGCTGTGTGTCAACAACAGGGCAAAGACCAAATATACATATTCCTTATTGTGTCACAAGCCCCGTATCATCTTACACAGCATGTTAGGGGTGTAACTCTACAATTTTTTAGCATGTATAGTCTTCAGGTGACTGAGCATGCACACTGTGGGGTCACCACACATCCCACGCACTTCTGTCATAAATAGTTCACGGTACCTGATCTCAGAGTGATTATCTAGTGAAGGAAAGTCGTGTGGGCTACACTCTTTAATGGTAGCTGGAGAGCTGTAGTTTTATCTCCATGCTTCCTTTCTTTTCTCAAGCCATTAAGAGTCTCCTATGGTACCACCTACTTACAAAGATCTAAAATAAAGCCGATTACAAAGACTGAAATTAAGTAGAAGATGGCTAAACAGGAACAGCTCCATTCTGCAGCTCCCAGCAAGATTGACACAGAAGGTGGGTGCTTTCTGCATTTCCAGCTGAGGTACCCAGTTCATCTGATTGGGACTGGTTGGACAGTAGGTGAAGCCCACAGAGGGTGAGCTGAAGCAGGCTGGGGCATCACTTCACACAGGAAGTGCAAGGGGTCAGGGAATTCTCTCCCCTACCCAAGGGAAGCTGTGAGGGACTGTGTCATGAGGAATGGTGCACTCCAGCCCAGATACTGCTCTTTTCCCATGGTCTTCACAACCTGCAGACCAGGAGATTTCCTCTGGTGCCTACGCCACCAGGACCCTGGGTTTCAGAGTACAAAACTGGGTGGCCATTTGGGCAGACACCGAGCTAGCTGCAGGAGTTTTTTTTTTTTTTCCATACCCCAGTGGCGCCTGGAATGCTAACGAGACAGAACCGTTCACTCCCCTGGAAAGGGGGCTGAAGCCAAGGAGCCAAGTAGTCTGGCGTGGGGGGCCTCATCCCCAAGGAGCCCAGCAAGCTAAGATCCACTGCCTTGAAATTCTCACTGCCAGCACAGCAGTCTGAGGTTGACCTGGTAGGCTGGAGTTTGGTTGGGGAGGGGCATCCACCATTGCCGAGGCTTGAGTAGGTGGTTTTACCTTCACAGTATAAACAAACCACCAGGAAGTTTGAACTGTACAGAGACCACCACAGTTCAGAAGGCTGCTTTGGCCAGGTTGCCTCTCTAGATTCCTCCTCTCTGGACAGGGCATCTCTGAAAAAAAGACAGCAGCCCCAGTCAGGGGCTTACAGATAAAACCCACATCTCCCTGGGACAAAGCATCTGGAGGAAGGGGCGGCTGTGGGCACAGCTTCAGCAGACTTAAGTGTCCCTGCTTGACAGCGCTGAATAGAGCAGCGGCTCTCCCAGCACAGTATTTGAGCTCTGCTAAGGGTCAGACTGCCTCCTCAAGTGGGTCCCTGACACCTGTGTATCCTGACTGGGAGATACCTCCCAGTAGGGGATGACAGACACCTCATACAGAAGAGCTCTGCCTGGCGTCTTGTGGGTGCCCCTCTGGGATGAAAATTCCAGAGGAAGGAACAGGCAGCATAATCTTTGCTATTCTGCAGCCTCCACTGGTGATACCCAGGCAGATAGGGTCTGGAGTGGACCTCCAGCAAACTCCAGCAGACCTGTAGGAGAAGGGTCTGACTGTTAGAAGAAAAACTAACAAACAGAAAGGTATAGCATCAATATCACAAAAAGGAAGTCCACTCAGAGACCCCATACAAAGGTCACCAACATCAAAGACCAAAAGTAGATAAATCCACAAAGATGAGGAGAAACTAGCCCAAAAAGGCTGAAAATTCCAAAAACCGGATGCCTCTACTCCTTCACAGGATCACAACTCCTCATCAGTAAGGGAACAAATCTGGACAGAGAATAAGTTTGACGAATTGACAGAAATAGGATTCAGAAGGTGGGTAATACAAACTCCTCTGAGCTAAAGGAGCATGTTCTAACCCAATGCAAGGAAGTTAAGAACATTGAAAAAAGATTATATGAATTGCTAACTAGAATAACCAGTTTAGAGAAGAACATAAATGACCTGATGGAGCTGAAAAACACAGCACAAGAACTTCGTGAAGCATACACAAGTATCAATAGCTGAATCAATCAACCAGAAAAAAGGATACCAGAGATTGAAGATCAACATGATGAAATAAAGCATGAAGACAAGATTAGAGAAAAAAGAATAAAATGGAATGAACAAAGCCTCCAAGAAATATGGGACTATGTGAAAAGACCAAATCTATGTTTGATTGGTGTACTTGAAAGTGACGGGGAGAATGGAACCAAGCTGGAAAACACTCTTGAGGATATTACCCAGGAGAACTTCCACAACCTAGCAAGACAGACCAACATTCAAATCAGGAAATACGGAGACCACAAAGATACTCCTCGAGAAGAGCAACCCCAAGACACATAATTGTCAGATTCGCCAAAGTTGAAATGAAGGAAAAAATGTTAAGGGCAGTCAGAGAGAAAGGTCAGGTTACCCAAAAAGGGAAGCCCATCAGACTAACAGCGGATCTCTCAGCAGAAACCCTACAAGCCAGAAGAGAGTGGGGGCCAATATTCAACATTCTTAAAGAAAATAATTTTCAACCCAGAATTTCATATCCTGCCATACTAAGTTTCATAAGCAAAGGAGAAATACAATCCTTTACAGACAAGTAAATGCTGAAAGATTTTGTCACCAGCAGGCCTGCCCTACAAGAACTCCTAAAGGAAGCACTAAACGTGGAAAGGAACAACTGGTACCAGCTACTGCAAAAAACTACCAAATTGTAAAGACCATCGATACTATGAAGCAACTGCATCAACTAATAGGCAAAAAAATCAGCTAGCATCATAACAACAGGATCGAATTCACAGATAACAATATTAACCTTAAATGTAAATGGGCTAAATGCCCCAATTAAAAGACACAGACTGGCAAATTAACCTTAAATGTAAATGGGCTAAATGCCCCAATTAAAAGACACAGACTGGCAAATTGGATAAAGAGTCAAGTCAGCATCAGTGTGCTGTATTTAGGAGACCCATCTCATGTGCAAAGACACACATAGGCTCAAAATAAAAGGATGGAGGAATATTTACCAAGAAATGGAAAGCAAGAAAAAGCAGGGGTTGCAATCCTAGTCTCTGATAAAACAGACTTTAAACCAACAAAGATCAAAGTAGACAAAGAAGGCCATTACATAATGGTTAAGGAATCGATGCAATACGAAGAGCTAACTGTCCTAAATATATATGCACCCAATACAGGAGCATCCAGATTGATAAAGCAAGTTCTTAGAGGCCTACAAAGAGACTTAAACTCCCATACAATAGCAGTGGGAGACTTTAACACCCGACCATCAACATTAGATAGATCAACGAGACAGAAAATTAACAAGAATATTCAGGACTTAAACTCAGCTCTGGACCAAACAGACCTAATAGACATCTACAGAACTCTTCACCCCAAATCAACAGAATATATATTCTTCTCAGAGCCTCATTGCACTTATTCTAAAATTGACCACATATTTGGAAGTAAAACACTCCTCAGCAAATGCAAAAGAACAGAAATTGTAACAATCTCTCAGACCACAGTGCAATCAAATTAGAATTCAGGATTTAAAAACTTACTCAAAACCGCACAACTATGTGGAAACGGAGCAACCTGATCCCGAATGACTCCTGGGTAAATAATGAAATTAAGGCAGAAATAAAGATGCTCTTTGAAACCAATGAGAACAAAGACACAATATACCAGAATGTATGGGACACATTTAAAGCAGTGTGTAGAGGGAAATTTATAGCACTAAATGCCCACAAGAGAGAGCAGGAAAGAGCTAAATTGACTCCCTAATATCACAATTGAAAGAACTAGAGAAGCAAGAGCAAACAAATTCAAAAGCTAGCAGAAGACAAGAAATAACTAAGATCAGAGCAGAATTGAAGGAGATAGAGACATGAAAAAACCTTCAAAAAATCAATGAATCCAGGAGCTGGTTTTTTGAAAATATCAGCAAAATAGATAGAACACCAGCAAGAATAATAAAGAAGAAAAGACTGAAGAATCAAATAGATGCAATAGAAAATGATAAAGGGGGATATCACCACCAATCCCAGAGAAATTCTTCATATTTCTCTACCTTCACAGAATGCTATAAACTCCTCTACACAAATAAACTAGAAAATCTAGAAGAAATGGATAAATTCCTGGACACATACACCCTCCCAAGACTAAACCAGGAAGAAATCAAATCCTTGAATAGACCAATAACAAGTTCTGAAATTGAGGCAGTAATTAATGGCCTACCAACCAAAAACAGTCCAGGACCAGACAGATTCACAGCTGAATTCTACCAGATATACAAAGAGGAACCGGTACCATTCCTTCTGAAACTATTCCAAACAATAGAAAAGAGGGAATCCTCCCTAACTCATTTTATGAGGCCAGCACCATCCTGACACCAAAACTTGGCAGAGACACAACAAAAAAAGAAAATTTCAGACCAATATCCCTGATGGACATCGATGCAAAAATCCTCAGTAAAATACTGGCAAACTGAATCCAGCAGCACATGACAAAGCTTATCCACCATGATCAAGTCAGCTTCATCCCTGGGATGCAAGGCTGGTTCAACATGCACAAATCAATAAACGTAATCCATCACATAAACAGAACCAATGACAAAAACCACATGATTATCTCAATAGATGCCAAAAAGGCCTTCAACAAAATTCAACAGTCCTTCATGCTAAAAACTCTCAATAAACTAGTTACTGATGGAACGTATCTCAAAATAATAAGAGTTATTTATGAAAATCCCACAGCCAGTGTCATACTGAAAGGGCAGAAACGGGAAGCATTCCCTTTGAAAACCAGCACAGGACAAGGATGCCCTCTCTCACCATTCCTATTCAACATAGTATTTTAAGTTCTGGCCAGGGCAATCAGGCAAGAGAAAGAAATAAAGCGTATTCAAATAGGAAGAGAGGAAGTCAAATTGTCTGTTTGCAGATGACACGATTGCATATTTAGACAACCTCATCATCTCAGCCCAAAATATCCTTAAGGTGATAAGCAACTTCGGCAAAGTCTCAGAATACAAAATCAATGTGCAAAACTCACAAGCATTCTATACACCAATAACAGACAGAGAGCCAAATCATGAGTGAACTCCCATTCACAATTGCTTCAAAGAGAATAAAATACCTAGGAATACAAGTTACAAGCGATGTGAAGGACCTCTTCAAGGAGAACTACAAACCGCTGCTCAAGCAAATAATAGAGGACACAAATAAGTGGAAAATCATTCCATGCTCATGGATAGGAAGAATCAATATCATGAAAATGGCCATACTGCCTAAAGTAAGATATAGATTCAATGCTATTCCCATCAAGCTACCACTGACTTTCTTCACAGAATTGGAAAAAAGCTACTTCAAATTTCATATGGAACCAAAAAACAACCCGTATAGCCAAGATAATCCTAAGCAAACGGAGCAAAGCTGGAGGCTACCTGACTTCAAACTTCACTACAAGGCTAAAGTAACCGAAACAGAATAGTACTGGTACCAAAACAGATATATAGACCAATGGAACAGAACAGAGGCCTCAGAAATAACACCACACATCTCCAACCATCTGATCTTTGACAAACCTGACAAAAACAAGCAATGGGGAAAGGATTCCCTATTTAATAAATGGGGTTGGGAAAACTGGCTAGCCATATGCAGAAAACTGAAATTGGACCCCTTCTTTACACCTTATACAAAAATTAACTCAAGATGGATTAAAGACTTAAATGTAAGACCTAAAACCATAAAAACCCTAGAAGAAAACCTAGGCAATACCATTCAGGACATAGGCATGGGCAAAGACTTAAACAGCAAAAGCAGTTGTAACAAAAGCCAAAATAGACAAATGGGATCTAATTAAAGAACTTCTGCTCATCAAAAGAAACAATCATGAGAGTGGACAGGCAACCTACAGAATGGGAGAAAATGTTTGCAATCTATCCATTTCACAAGGGGCTAATATCCAGAATCTACAAAGAACTTAAACAAATGTACAAGAGAAAAACAAACAACCCCATCAAAAAGCGGGCAAAGTATACGAACAGACACTTCTCAAAAGAAGACATTTATGCAGCCAACAGACACGTGAAAAAATGCTCATCATCACTGATCATTAGAGAAATGCAAATCAAAATCATTAATGAGATACCATCTCACACCAGTTAGAATGGCGATCATTAAAAAGTCAGGAAACAGATGCTGGAGAGGATGTGGAGAAATAGAAATGCTGTTACACTGCTGGTGGGAGTGTAAATTAGTTCAACCATTGTGGAAGAAAGTGTGGCAATTCCTCAAGGATCTAGAACCAGAATACCATTTGATCCAGCAATCACATTACTGGGTATATACCCAAAGGGTTATAAATCATTCTACTATAAAGACACATGCACACATATGTTTATTGCAGCATTATTCACAATAGCAAAGACTTGGAACCAACCCAAATGCCCATCCATGATAGACTGGATAAAGAAAATGTGGCACATATACACCGTGGAATACTATGCAGCCATAAAAAAGAAGGAGTTCATGTCCTTTGCAGGGACATGGATGAAGCTGGAAACCACATTCTCAGCAAACTAACACAGGAACAGAAAACCAAACACCACATGTTCTCACTCATAAGTGGGAATTGAACAATGTGAACACGTGGACACAGGGAGGGGAACATCACACACTGGGGTCTGTTGCGGGTGGGGGGCTAGGACAGGGTAGCATTAGGAGAAATACCTAATGTAGATGACGGGTTGATGGATGCGGCAAATCCCCATGGCACATGTATACCTATGTAACAAACGTGTATGTTGTGCACATGTACCCCAGAACTTAAAGTATAATACTAAAAAAAAAAAAAGAAATTAAATAATTCACTATCTGGTGATTATCATCTCATTTGACTTTGTAGTCCTTTAGTAGTATAGTAATGTAATAGTTTCTGTTTATTACTTAAGTTTTCTCAGTGTCTGAAAGGATCAATTAATTATGGCATCGTATAAACTGGGTTCAGGGGACTATGTTACATTTATCTTCTCGCCAAAATACACTGTGAAAACAGCACAAGCCACAAAGTCAAATGCTTTGTATTGATGTGAACATACAGAATATGCAGGGAAGGCAAAATTCTAATATTTACAGATTTAGCCCTCTCAAATTTTCTAAAATCAAGTTAATTTTTGTAGGTCAAGAAAAGATAATTTGTGATGACTATCTCTCCAGGACATATCACCGTCCATTACGAAACAGAGTGAAGACTGAAATTTATACACTAGTGAATCAACTGGTGCCAAAAATAATAAGCTTTCCATATGCTCAGGTGATTTGATCTATCATTCTCCTAGCTATGCTCACTCATTTCTCATATGTGGCCAAACTGGTAAAACCTTAAAAGAAAAAGTAATTTAGCATTGGCATGGTTAGTTAATTATCATCTGGAAACCCTTGCATTTTGAATAATCTCTGGCATAGTTTAGCCTGCTGGCCTGAATGTTCTATCATCATATGACAAGACATAAAACAGTAAATGAATTACAGTAAAGATTATTAATACTTATAAATTATAAGATGACTCATAGAAGGACTTAAAGGATGTTTTCCTCTGAGCATATTACATCTGGAATTCAGCCTTGATGAATAGTACTCAAAAAGCATAAAATTAAGTTGTCATACTCAAATCATGATTACTTTCTTACAAAAGAAAAAAAATGGGAAAAGAAGAGAAAATAAAAAGAGAATTTTAAAGTTTGTAGTGCAAAGAATTTCCACAGAGTGAAATCGGATTGTTGACCTTAAGTCTCCCCTTTATTGAGGCTGCATGAATAGAAAACATTGTTAGATCTTTCTGCAGGCTTAAAGGTATTCCTGGGCATATTGTTAGAGTACATTTTTTGTGATAGGAAGTATGTAATGGGAAAATCAACCTTCATAAATATTTGGACATCATTTTGTGGCTAAATGTCAGGGGAAATTGTTCATAATCACAAACTCCTCTCCAGTGAGACTAAGTGAGTGAGTTCATTATCCTTAGCAGAACTCTGGTGCTTCAGTGAGTGAGTTTATTATCCTTAGAAGAACTCTGGTGCTTCAGCCTTGGACTGGATGCTTCAGTCTCCCATTTGAGAAGCTTCAGTCACTGCTGGGAGGCAGTTAGACCTGGTCATTGAGCCCAGTTACCACCGTGCTCAGCTCCCAGATGCCTCATGAGAGATTTTCTTAGCATTTCAATTCTCTTCTCCCAGTGATCTGTGCATGTTACAGCACTTGGTTTCTGTAGGATTCTGTCTGTGGAATCCTCATAGCTCAGTGCCCAGGACATTAGCAGAAACCAGAGTCCCTGGAAGGAACATTGAAATAAGAATCATAGAGACAAGTGAGCAGAGAATGCTGGAGCCACCGAGTTGTGCTAGAAAAATCTAATCTTGGGTGTGTAAGTCATAGCCTACTGTGTTTTCCTTCCCACCCACTGTTAGGGGACCGCACTCTAGTCTGGGTGCTGACGCTGGAGGCAACAGAGTTACGGTGACTGTGGAAAACCAGAGGCCACAGCCCAGATTGTCTTTATCTATTTTGATTTCATTCAATTCCATTCAAATATATTTAGCAATTACCAAGTGCAAGTCTTCTATTGGGAGCAGTTTCAAGTTGAAATGAGTTGCCACATTGTCCCCATAAGGCATAAATATGTACTAGATACACTAGAATTTCCACTATTTTATGACTCAATTGCCTCTCAGTCCCCAGTGAGGCACATAAGCCATTTATCAAGCCAGGAGCTTTAAATTTTGAATTAGAAACTATGGTCACTGTTATTGGATGGGAGTACCAGAAAGTCAAAATGTGATAAAAGGACTAAAAAGACCAGGGTTGCCCTTCTTGAACTGTGACTTCCAAAATCATGTTTGAATTTTCTGTGCCTATGATCAGTGGAGAGTGATCTACATAAATCACCTGATTATTTGTAAGCTCTAAAGAAGAATTTATACATGATCTGTGGTCTGTGGTTGTTCTCAGGAAAGGCAAGACAAATACACATGAAACAACTAGTTATGTTAAATTTTAAGTACAGCCTACAGTTTTTTAAAGATACAAACTGTAAGCCATCTCTTTGTTCAGAGGAGCAAGAAACAATACATGGGTTGAAATAAACATTAAACAGTTACGACTTCACCCAAATCTAGTAGGCAGTTGTGTTTAAGAGGAGACAGAGGACCCCCATACGACTGTAGGTAGTCATTAATATACCAGATGTGGAGCAACAAGGATTCTACTTTGTCCAGGCCAGAGGCAGAATAAAATATTTGGTTCGGTAAAAGATCGCACAGACTAGATTTTAGAGGGTTGCCTGAAAAATAGGCAGAAAAGTTTGGAATTGGATACATGAAAAGAAAGGAAAAGAATCATTTGGGTTTTCTGCTGTGCTTTGTTTTTTGTTTTTGTTTTAGAGACAGGATCTCACTGAAGTGCAGTGGCACAATCACTGCAGCCTTCACCTCTTGGGCTCGAGTGATCCTCCTGCCTCAGCCTCTTGAGTAGCTGGGACTACATGCGTGCACCACCATGCCTGAATAATTTTTAAATGTTTTTAGAGACAGAGTCTTGCTATGTTGCCCAGGCTGGTCTTGAACTCTTGAGTTAAAGGGATCCTCTTGCCTCAGCCACCCAAAGTGTTAGGATTACAGGCGTGAGCTACAGCACCCAACCATTTGGGGTTTTTTTTAATAGGATAGCGACTCAGGGAAAGACTCGTTTATGGGTAATTAGTCTGACTTGGTTGTGTCTATATTCCCCTGGTAGCCCAAGGAGGTATTGAATATAAAGTTACTCTACCAGTACAAATTCCACATTGCATTTCCTGGAAACAGGATTTGACACACAATAAGATGGTTTACTGTTTGTATCTTTAAAAAGATCACAGTCTGTACCTTAATACTTAATATACACGATTGTTTCATGTGGATTTGTTACAAGAAATATTTCTTGAGTAAATAAATGAGCCATTTTAAAGCTGAGAGTCTCAAATTCTCAACTGTTTGTAACATCAGCTAAAAGTATCCAAGCAGGTCCAAGAATAATAGAAAGCTTCCTGCAAGCAGGAAATTACTTAGACAGTTCATGTCTAGTCCCAAAAGTGCATGCCCATTTCTTCTAGGAGTGTTTAAAATAATCAATTAAAAAACTAACACTGCATTGCTTTCTAGTTAAATGAACACTTTACCTTTTAAATCTTCAAATCGAATAACTTCCTCTGAAAGCTATACTGTGTTAACTCTGCTCTTCTTCTTCAGCCACTATCCTCCTCCTTGCCAGCACCCTGCAAAGAGCTTGTGCTACTTGTGAAGAAATAGAATCAAAGTCTTTGAAAGTTATCTTAGGCCCAGGGAAACTATGAGCCCCGCGGGTTACCCAAGCCTCCACTCACTTTTGTCTGCTTTCCTGCTGCAACATCTGTCTCCTTCCACCTTAAGTGAGGATGGAAAACTCCAGACAGAACTATTATACATTCTGGGCGCTAATGAACCTTGATGGAATAAAATTGCATCCCTTGAATTGTTATTTTTCATCAGTAGAATCCCAGAATCCCATTTTCTCCCTTGCTGTCTCCCTGCCACTTACCACGATATGAAAAGATGCCTGTTATAAGGTGATTGCCCAGGAACTGGAAGCAGAGTTGAAACAGCTCCCAGTTCCTGGGACCAAAAATGGTCCTTTTTGTTTTTGCTCTCTCTTCCAGGCAAGAGGAGGATGGGTCCAAGCATACCCAAAGATCAGTTTTGAGTGGACTGAAAACAATGGAATCCCTTTGCTTGCTGCCTTCACTCAGGAGTGGTGAAGAAGGGTCCAGGAGTTCCCACAGCAGGGCTGCACCTTGCTCCACAGGTCAATGGTGTAGAGAGCCTCTCTCCCATCCCCCAGCCCTGCACTCTTCCTCCACCCTGATCTCCATTGCTGGAAAGATTAGGGCTAGGTCTGGTCAAGGTCTCCTAACCCCAAGAAGACCAACATACCCATCCATGTATGCTGTTGAACTGCGGGAAGTGAACAGACTAGGATGTTTATAGCTATGTTGAATACAGGCATCAAAAAAAAAAAAAAAGATACGGTGGGTACAGAGGTGGAGGATATAGGATGGGACTGGGAAGGATGTAATGGGGTCTATGGAAGAGTCCGTGGGCCCAGGCATTCTCTAGACACTTGAAAGTACACAGATGAGGAGGCATAAAGAACAGAATCTCAGTTCTTTATAAAGAACAGCTGCTCCAGAAACCCCAGCCATCCATTCCCTCACCTCCTGCTGAGAGACAACCAGACCTCTGAAAACTGGTTGTAACCCCAGAAATGCTGACTGTAACCTACAGGGTTTGAGCGATGGCCTTTCAGCCATTTGCCAAGGTAGATGGTCGAGTCTACCTTACCCATCTCACCTTCTTGGACCATGAGTCCTGGAAACAGAACAAGTCTGTAACTGATGAGGATCTTTGTTGATCTGAGTCTTTGGACAAAGTAGGCAGCGTGCAAAAGCAGGCAGTCTCCAGGTGGAGGAACTTCTTTGGAGTTCTGGACTTAGGGATCCAACATGGCCACTAGATTCACTCTTGGAAAGCAGCCATGGCCTTGACTCAGAGCTCATGTGAAAATGGATGCCTGACTCAGAGATCGGGTGACTCTGGCCTGCCATGCCATTTTTGAGATGGCTCTTTTTGGACTCCACTTCTGATGGGTAGAAAGGGTTCAAAGAACCCTGCGTGTCAATTGGGCATGGTACAGTTAAGAATCTGCTGGCCCGTCCCCAGTGGCATCTCAGCTTTTCATTAGAGAGGCGAAGCTTTTCCTGTGGGGAAACTTAATCTTTTACTCCTTTGCCTGAAGCAAAGCTTCTGACTCAATGGGATCCTCAATTCACAGAGGTCCCCTAAACAAGTAGGCCCAGTACAGTGACATTTGGCTAAGCTGAAATGCCAGGTGAATACTGCAGTTGTCTAGCAACATCAAGCTGAAAGAAGACATATTTGCTTTGCTCGGTGGGCAGAGTTCAGACTCCTGGACCGACTGCTGCAGGTTAACAATACCTCTTCCTGGGCCATAGACTGTGGAACTGGATTATGACTACCAACCACTGTCTGGATCACTCACATAGCTGCCCTCAGTAAGGCTCATGCTATAGGGGACTGGTTGGAATCATGCCTTGTAAGATCTGCACTACTACTAATTGTTGCCATCACTCCTGGATTTGTCCCTGCCCTGGACACGAACTCAAAGGAAGGCTTCGAGTTTCTGACACAGAGGCTATCACTGCATGCCAGACTGAGACAATCATTGCTTGCCTCTGGCTGGGGAAATCCACATGGTGTGGAGGGTATGTCCTGCCCATAGCTGTCAGAGCTCTGTGACCAATGCTGACCCTGGCTGCTGGTTAGAAGACTCAGCCATGCTGATGTGACTTTTGAAACTAATGTGTGACAATGTTGAGCTTTACCTGAGCCTTATGCCTTTGGGAAGAACCCATCCCCACTCTGCTCACCCTTTTGTGTTGGGAGAAACAGGTTACTGTAACATGCTCCCCTTCTCATGTGACTCAGATAAGGCTCAATGCTCCCCTTGTGTACCCATGACAAGGCTGGACACAGCCCCCTCCCTATGTCCATCTGTTGGGCATGATTAGCTGAACTGTTTGGCCTGCTGACAATCTGGATGAACAGAGTACTGGTGAACTTGACTGACTCAATCTGTGGTCAAGCCTCTTTCCTTCCCTCAGCCCTGAAATCTGTCCCACCATTGAGCAATGAACACAGAGCAACTCTAAAACATTCCTGGACAAACTGTCCCCTCAGGCCACAGGCTCATCCCACCTGCCACTGCTAATCCCACCTGCCCCTGCTAGTTCTTTCTAGCCATGAATACTCCTCCCCATGGGGAAAAAAAAAAAAAAAAAAAAGCCCTCTTCCACTTGGCCTTTGAAATGCTTGCAGGTCTTCATTTTCTCTTTTGCAATAGTCCCCTTACTTACTGAATGAAGTCTCCGTTACCCAAGGACAAATTTGGTTTCCTTTGATGTCTGTGATGTGCTCGGATTCCCAATCAGTTTGTTAATGACTTGCCTTCATGGCATAAGATACTCAGTACTGACCTGCTCATTTGACTCTGCTTCCCTCATTTTCTGCTGGTCCACACACCTGTCTATTACAAGAGCTGTCCCCAAAAGGGAATTATGTCCTTCAGGCTGTTTACTGGATCACAGAGAGGATGGATGGTGTAAAACATGATATGGACTTATCTGGAAAATTTCAAAAGCTGAGGATTCTTCCTTACCATTCCTGGGCATAATGTACCATTCTTTCTCCGAAGAGCAACCCCAAGTCAGCTAGTTTGTCACACCCTCAGGGTGACTGACAAGCTGGCAGAGAAGGGGCTTCATGAAAAGACTTAATTGCGCCTAAATTTTGCTATTGTTTTTACATTTTAAATAGGCTTTTTTTTTTAGAGTAGTTTTAGATTCACAGCAAAATGAGGCAGAAGGTACAGAGATTTTCTCTATCCTCCTTACCCCACAAATACACTGCCTCCTCCACTGTCAACAACCTGCACCAAAGTGGTACATTTGCTGCAATTGGTGAAACTACATTGACACATCATTATCACCCAAAGCTTAGAGTTTACATTAGGGTTTTCTCTTGGTGTTGTAAGTTCTATGGGTTTGGCAAGTGTAGCCATTATTATAGTATCATACAGAGTAGATTCACTGCCCTAAAAATTCTGTTTATCCCTCCCTCCCCTGCAATCTCCTGGGAATCACAGATCTTTTTACTGTCTCCATAGCTTTGCCTTTTCCAGAGTCCTATATAGTTGGAATAATATAGTACATAGCCTTTGCAGAACAATTATATTAATAAATTTTTATTGTGGTAAAAACATATAGCATAAATTTGCCCTCCTAACAACTTAAAGTATATAGTATAGCTTTTTTTCTTTTTTTGAGACAGAGTCTTGCTCTGTCACCAAGGCTGAAATGCTGTGACGCGATCTTGGCTCACTGCAAACTCCGCCTCCCAGGTTCAAGCCTCAGCCTCCTGAGTAGCTGGGACTACAGGCTCAACTACATGCACTTTGTTGTACAATAGACCTCTAGAACGTTTTTCATGTTGTATGACTGAAACTCTGTACCGAACAACTTCCATTTGTGGTTACTTCGTATACTATATGTAAATGAAATCATGAAATATTTGTGTTTTTGTGATTGATTTATTTCACTTAGCGTGATGTTCTCAAAGTTCATCCATGCTGCAGCCTGTGTCAGGATGTCTTTCCTGTTTAAGGCTGAATGATATACCATTGTGTGTATATGCCACATTTTCTTTATCCCTTCGTGTAACCATGCACATTTAGTTTGCTTCTACATCTTGGCTATTGGGAATAATGCTGCAATGAAGATGAAGATGCACATATCACTTCAAGATACTGTTTTTTAATTATTTGGGGTATACCATACCGAGAAGTGGGATTGCTGCATCATATGGTAGTCTTATCTTGAACTTTTTCAGAAACCTCCGTATGGTTTCCAATAGTATCTGCACCATTTTATAATCCCACCATCAGAGTGCAAGGGTTTCAATTTTCCCATACCCTCACCACACACAAACCTTCTGTTTGTTTGTTTTTATAGTGGTTATTCTAGTGGGTGGGAGGTGATGGGTCATTGTTGATTTGATTTGCATAATGATTAGTGATATAGAGCATCTGTTCATAAGCTTGTTGGTCATTGATGCATCTTCTTTGCAGAAATGGCTATTCAACCTCTTTGCATATTTTTTAAGGCTTTGTTATTTTTGTTGAGTTGTAGGACTTCTTTTTATATGCTGGATATTCACCCCTTATCTGATATGTGGCTTGCAAATATTTTCTCCCATTATGTACATTGCCTTTGCACTCTGCTGATTTTTTCCTTTAATGTACAAAAGGCTTACAGTTAGATGTAGTCCTATTTGTCTATTGCTTTTCTTGTTTGTGCTTTAGAGGTTATAGTCAAGAAATCATTGCCCATTCCAATGTCATGAACATTTTTCCATTTTCTTATAGGAGTTTTATAGTTTCAGGTAGTACATTTAGGTCTTTAATTCATTTTGAGTTAATTGTGTATATGGTGTAAGAGAGGGCCCATTATCATTCTGTTGCAAATGGATATCCAGTTGTCTCAATGTCTTCTGTTGAAGAGAATATCTTTTCTCCACTGTGTACTCTTCACACTCTTGATGAAGATCACTTGACCATATATACACAAGGGTTTATTTCTGGGCTCTCTATTCTGTTCTATTGGTCTGTATGTCTGTCTTTATGTCAGTACTATGCTATTTTGATTACTATTTTTTTTGTAATATATTTTGAAATCAGGAAGTCTAAGGCCACCAGCTTTGTTCTTCTTTTTCAAGATTGTTTTGATGATTCATAGTTTTTTAAGATTCCATATGAATTTTAGGATTTTTTTACTTCCGTAAAAAATGCTATTGGAATATTTTAACAATATTAAGTCTTCCAATTTATGAAAATGGGATGTCTTTCCATTTATTTCTGCCTTCTTTAGTTTCTTTCAGCAATGTTTTATAATTTTTAGTGAAATATTTTGCTGTTTTGGATAGATTAATTCCTAAGTATTTTTATTCTATTATAAATTGACTATTTTCTTGATTTTCTTTTTTGGTTGTTTTTTGTTAGGTTATAGAAACACAACTAATTTTTGAGTGTTGATTTTGTATTCTG
>NW_012104898.1:2117345-2120093 GCF_000951045.1 Mandrillus leucophaeus | reverse complement strand
TGTCAGGATGTCTGTCCTGTTTAAGGCTGAATGATATACCATTGTGTGTATATGCCACATTTTCTTTATCCCTTCGTGTAACCATGCACATTTAGTTTGCTTCTACATCTTGGCTATTGGGAATAATGCTGCAATGAAGATGAAGATGCACATATCACTTCAAGATACTGTTTTTTAATTATTTGGGGTATACCATACCGAGAAGTGGGATTGCTGCATCATATGGTAGTCTTATTTTGAACTTTTTCAGAAACCTCCGTATGGTTTCCAATAGTATCTGCACCATTTTATAATCCCACCATCAGAGTGCAAGGGTTTCAATTTTCCCATACCCTCACCACACACAAACCTTTTGTTTGTTTGTTTTTATAGTGGTTATTCTAGTGGGTGGGAGGTGATGGGTCATTGTTGATTTGATTTGCATAATGATTAGTGATATAGAGCATCTGTTCATAAGCTTGTTGGTCATTGATGCATCTTCTTTGCAGAAATGGCTATTCAACCTCTTTGCATATTTTTTAAGGCTTTGTTATTTTTGTTGAGTTGTAGGACTTCTTTTTATATGCTGGATATTCACCCCTTATCTGATATGTGGCTTGCAAATATTTTCTCCCATTATGTACATTGCCTTTGCACTCTGCTGATTTTTTCCTTTAATGTACAAAAGGCTTACAGTTAGATGTAGTCCTATTTGTCTATTGCTTTTCTTGTTTGTGCTTTAGAGGTTATAGTCAAGAAATCATTGCCCATTCCAATGTCATGAACATTTTTCCATTTTCTTATAGGAGTTTTATAGTTTCAGGTAGTACATTTAGGTCTTTAATTCATTTTGAGTTAATTGTGTATATGGTGTAAGAGAGGGCCCATTATCATTCTGTTGCAAATGGATATCCAGTTGTCTCAATGTCTTCTGTTGAAGAGAATATCTTTTCTCCACTGTGTACTCTTCACACTCTTGATGAAGATCACTTGACCATATATACACAAGGGTTTATTTCTGGGCTCTCTATTCTGTTCTATTGGTCTGTATGTCTGTCTTTATGTCAGTACTATGCTATTTTGATTACTATTTTTTTTGTAATATATTTTGAAATCAGGAAGTCTAAGGCCACCAGCTTTGTTCTTCTTTTTCAAGATTGTTTTGATGATTCATAGTTTTTTAAGATTCCATATGAATTTTAGGATTTTTTTACTTCCGTAAAAAATGCTATTGGAATATTTTAACAATATTAAGTCTTCCAATTTATGAAAATGGGATGTCTTTCCATTTATTTCTGCCTTCTTTAGTTTCTTTCAGCAATGTTTTATAATTTTTAGTGAAATATTTTGCTGTTTTGGATAGATTAATTCCTAAGTATTTTTATTCTATTATAAATTGACTATTTTCTTGATTTTCTTTTTTGGTTGTTTTTTGTTAGGTTATAGAAACACAACTAATTTTTGAGTGTTGATTTTGTATTCTGCAACTTTGTTGAATTTGTTTGTTTTAACATTTGCAATCTTTTGGCTTTTCTGCATATAAGATTATGTCATCTGGAAACAAAGATAATTTTACTTCTTCCTTTCCCTTTGGGATGACTTTCATTTTATTTTATTTTTTGCCTAATTGCTCTGGCTAGAACTCATAGTACTATGTTGACTAGAAGTGGTAAGGGTGGGAATTTTTGTCTTGTTTCTGATTTTAGAGGAAAAGTGTTTAGTTTTTCACCACTCTATGAATGTTACATACGTATAATGTTAACTGTGGGCTTTTCATGTATGACCTTTATTATGTTAAGGTAATTTCCTTGTATTCCTAGTTCGTTGAGTGTTTTTATCATGGAAGCTTTTTGAATTTTGCCAAATGTTTTTTAAGCTCCAATTGACATGATCCTGTGATTTTTGTCTTTCATTCTATTAATGTTGCATATTACATTTATTAGTTTTTGTATGTTGAACCATCCTTGCACCACATTTGGTGCACTCCCATTTGGTCATGCTGTATAGTCTTTTTAATATGTTGTTGAATTTGTTTTGTTGGTATTTTGTTGAGGATATTTTTCTCATCAATATCCAACAGGGATATTGGTCTGTAGTCTTCTTGTAGTATCTTTGTTTATCAGGATAGCTTTGTTATCAGGATAATGCTTACCTTTTAAGAGAAGTTTGGAATTATTTCCTTCTCTTCAATTTTTTAGAAGAATTTGAGAAAGATTGACATTAATTCTTCTACAAATGTTCTGTAGCATTCTTCATTGATGCCTTCTGGTCCTCAGCTTTTCTTTGCTGGAAGGTTTTGATTAACCAATTCAATCTCCTTACTAGTTATAGGGCTATTCAAATTTTCTGTTTCTTCATAACTTAATCTTTATAGGTTGTATGTTTCTGGGAACTCATCCATTTCCTTTAGTTTATCCAAGTTTTTGGTGGATGACTTAGTTATTTCAGGCTGCTGTAACAAAATATTATAGAATGAATGGCTTATAGACAACAGAAACATATTTCTTATAGTTATGGAGGCTGTAAGTCTGAGATCAGGGTGTCAGCATGATCAGGTTCTGGTGAGGACCCTCTTCTGGGTCATAGACTGCCAATTTCTCATTGTATGCTCACATAATAGAAAGAGAAACAAAGCTCTCTTTTGATATTATGAAAGTAACATCACTTTCCTAAGGGCACTAATTTATGAGGGCTCAATCCTCATGACTTGACTACCTCCCAAAGGCCCCACCTTCTAATACTATCACATTGGAGGTGAGTGTGTCATCA
>NW_012104898.1:2115036-2117005 GCF_000951045.1 Mandrillus leucophaeus | reverse complement strand
TGTTTTCATTTGCCTCAAGATACGTTCTAATATCTCTTGGGATTTCTTCATTGACCCATTGGTTGTTCAAGAGTGTGCTGTTAAATTTCCAAATATTTGTTAGTTTTCCAGTTTTTCTACTGCTAGGGATTTCTAGTTTTATTCCATTGTGACTGGAAGAGATATTTGGTATGATTTCAATCTCTTAAATTTGTTAAGACTTGTTTTGTGGCCTAACACATGACCTATTCTGAATAATGCTTCATGTATGCTTGAGAAGAATGTGTGTAATATTACTTTTGGGTAGAATGTTCTGTACATGTTTGTTAGGCTTAATTGGTCTATATTATTCATTCAAGTCCCTTAATTTCGTATTGATCTTCTGCTTGTTTGTTCTATTCCTTATTGACAGTAGGGTACTGAAATCTTCTACTATTTTTGTGTTACTATTTATTTCTTCCTTTAATTAATCAATATTTGATTTATATATTTCAGTGCTCTGATATTAGGTGCGTATGTATTTGCAACTAGTATATTTTTCTGGTAAATTGACTCTTTTATTATTATATAAAGTCCTTGTCTCTTGTGACAGTTTATAAATTAAAGTTTATTTTGTCTGATATAAGAATAAGCACCCTTGCTCTCTTTTGGTTACCATTTATGTGAAACATCTTCTTTCATCCTTTCACTTTCAGTCTTTATGTGTTGTTCACCTCCAAGGTAAATCTCTTGTAGACAGCATATAGTTGCATCATCTTTGCTTTTTTTCTTTTTTTTTTGAGACGGAGTCTCGCTCTGTTGCCCAGGCTGGAGTGCAGTGACGTGATCTCGGCTCACTGCAAGCTCCACCTCCCGGGTTCACGCCATTCTCCTGCCTCAGCCTCCCGAGTAGCTGGGACTACAGGCACCTGCCACCACACTCAGCTAATTTTTTGTATTTTTAGTAGAGATGGGGTTTCACCGTGTTAGCCAAGATCGTCTCGATTTCCTGACTTCATGATCCGCCCACCTCGGCCTCCCAAAGTGGCATCTTTGTTTTTAAAAATCCATTTAGCCATTCTGTCTTTTGACTGGAGAGTTCAACTCAGTTAAATTTAAAATAATTACTGATAGGAAGAGATTTACTATCACGATTTTGTTAATTCTTTTCACTTTGTCTCATAACTATTTCATCCCTCTTTTCCTCTCTTGCAGATTTATTTTGTGTTTTGTTAATTTTTTTTGGATTGGCATACTTTGATTTCTTTCTATTTTTCTTTTGTTTATCTTCTGTAGGTATATTTTTGTGGTTGCTATGACGCTTACATAAAACATACTGATTGGTTTTAAGCTGGTAACAACTTAACTTTAATTATATATGAAAACTCTGTTTGTGTACATTACCCCAGCCCTCCTTTATCTTTCTGACATCACAAATTATGTCTTTATAAATTGTGAATTCCTTAGCATAATTGGACAGTTAATAGTTATTTTTTATGATTTTGTCTTTTAAGTTCTATACCAGAATTAAAAATGCTTTGCACACCACCATTACAGTATTACAGCATTGTTTTTATCTAAATATTTACCTTTACAGCAAGCTTTCTATTTTCCTACGCCTTCAGGTTGCTGTCTATTGTTCTTTGGTTTCAACTTTCAGGACGCCTTTTAGCATTTCTTGTAATGCAGGTCTAGTGGTGATGAACTCCTTAAGCTTTTGCATGTCTGAGAAAATCTTTATTTCACCTTCATTTTGAAGAACAGTTTTGTCAGTTTTGACAGATACATATTTTTGGTTGGCAAGGTTTTTTCTTTCAGGATTTTGAATATATGATCTCATTCTCTTCTGGCCTGTAAGGTTTCTGCTAAGAAATCTGCTAATTATCTTATGGTAGCTCTGTTGCGCATGACAAGTTGCTTTTCTTTTGCTACTGTCAAGATTTTCTCTTTGTCTTTGATTTTTAATAGTCTATTTATACCGTGTCTCAGTGTGGACCTCTTTGGATTCATC
>NW_012104898.1:2086718-2112876 GCF_000951045.1 Mandrillus leucophaeus | reverse complement strand
GAAGTTCTAGCGATAATTAGACAAGAGAAAGAAATACAGGGCATCCAAATTGGTAATGAGCAAATCAAACTGCTGCTGTTTGGCAATGACATGATTGTATACCTAGAAAACCCCAAAGACACCTTGAAAAAGTTCATAGAACTGGTAAATGAATTCAGCACAGTTTCAGGATACAAAATTAATGTACACAAATCAGTAGTTCTGCTATACAACAACAGTGATCAAACTGAGAATCAAATCAAAAACAACCCCTTTCGCAATAGCTGCAAAAAAAAAAAAATAAAATACTTAGGAATATACTTAAACAAGGAAGTAAAAGACCCCTACAAGGAAAATTACAACATGCTGCTGAAAGAAATCATAGACAACACAAACAAATGGAAACATATCCCATGTTCATGGATGGGTAGAAACAATATTGTGAAAATGACCATATTTCCAAAAGCAATCTACAAATTGAATGCAATTCCTGTGAAAACATCACCATCATTCTTCACAGAACTAGGAAAAACAATCCTAAAATTCGTATGGCCCACATAGCCAAAGAAAGACTAAGCAAAAAGAACAAATCTGGAGGCATTACATTACCTGACTTCAAATGATACTATAAGGCCACAGTCACCAAAACAGCATTGTACTGGCATAAAAATAGGCTAGCAGACCAATAAAACAGAATAGAGAACCCAGAAATAAAGCCAAATACTTGCAGCTAACTGATCTTTGACAAAGCAAACAAAAATATAAAGTGGGGAAAGACACCCTATTCAACAAATGGTGCTGGGATAATTAACAAGCTACATGTAAAAGAATGAAACTGGACCCTCACCTGTCACCCTGTACAGAAATCAACTCAAGATCTGTCAAACACTTAAATCTAAGAGTTGAAACCATGAGGATTCTAGACCATAACATTGGAGAAACCCTTCTAGACATTGGCTTAGGCAAAGACTTCATGACAAAGAACCCCAAAGAAAATGCACCAAAAACAAAGATAAATAGATGGGACTTACACTAAAAAGCTTCTGCACAGCAAAAGAAATAATCAGCAGCATAAACAGACAACCCACAGAGTGGGAGATAATCCTCATAATCTATACATCCAATAAAGGACTAACATCCAGAATCTACAAGGAACTCAAATCAGCAAGAAAAAACAACTAACAATCCCACCAAAAAGTGAGCTCAGGACATGAATAGACAATTCTCAAAAGAAGATAAACAAATGGCCAACAAACCTATGGGGAAAATTCTCAACATCACTAATGCTCAGGGAAAAGCCAATCAAAAACACCATGTGATATCACCTCAGTCCTGAAAGAATAGCCATAATCAAAAAAGAAAAAAATAACAGATGTTGGCATTGATGTGGTAAAAAGGGAAAACTTTTACACTGTTGATGGGAATGTAAACTAGTACAGACACTATGGAAAACACTGTGGAGATTTCCTAAAGAAGTAAAGTAGTTCTACCATTTGGTCCAGCAATTCCACTCCTGGTTATCTACCCAAAGAAAAGAAGTCATCATATGAAAAAGATACCTGCACGTGCATGTTTAGAGCAGGACAATTCACAAGTGCAAAAATATGGAACCAGTCCAATTGCCAATCAGTCAATGAGTGGATAACGAAAATGTGGAATATGTATACACTATGATATATTATTCAGCTTATAGCTGAATGAAATAATGGCATTCATAGCAACCTGGATGGAATTGGAGACCATTATTCTAAGTGAAGTAACTCAGGAATGGAAAACTATTGTATGCTCTCACTTATAAGTGGGAGCTAAGCTATGAGGGAACAAAGACATAAGAATGATACGATGGACTTTGGGGACCTGTGGGAAAGGGTGGGAGGAGGATGAGGGATAAAAGACTACACATTGAGTACAGTGTACACTACTTGTGTGATGAGTGCACCAAAATCTCAGAAATCAACACTAAAGAACATTCATACAACCAAACACCACTTGTTTTCCAAAAACCTACTGAAATTTTTTAAAAAGTTAAACACAGCAAAAAAATAAAAAAATAAAAATCACCCTGACAGAAAAAATAAGTAAAATAAAATTCACATGGAACCAAAAAAGAGCCCAAATAGCCAAGGCAATCCTAAGCAGAAAGAATAAAGCTAGAGGCATCACACTACCTGACGTCAAACTATACTGCAGGGCTACAGTAACCAAAACAATGCTGGTACAAAAACAGGCACACAGACCAATGGAGCAAAATAGAGAGCCCAGAAATAAGGTTGCACACTCACAGTTTTCTGATCTTTGACAAAGTCAACACCATATTCAATAAATGGTGCTGGGATAACTAGCTTACCATATGCAGAAGATTTAAACTGGACCACTTTCTTACACCACATACAAAAATCAACGAAAGATGGATAAAATACTTAAACATAAAACCCAAAACTATAAAAACCCTGGAAGACAACCTAGACAATACCATTCTAGATATAGGAACAGGAAAAGATTTCATGACAAAGATGCCAAAAGCAATTGTAACAAAAGCACAAATTAACAAATAGTATCTAATTAAACTAAAAGGCTTCTGCACATCAAAGGAAACTATTAACACAGTAAACAGACAACCTTCAGAATGGAAGAACATTTTTGCAAACTATGCATTGACAAAGGTCTAACATCCAACATCTATAAGGAACTTAAACACATTTACAAGAAAAAAACAACCCCATTAAAAAGTGGGCAAAGGACATGAACAGACGCTTTTCAAAAGAAGACATACATGTAGCCAACAAGTGTATGAAAAGAAAAGCTCAATATCATTGATCATTAGAGAAATGCAGATCAAAACCACAATGAGATACCATCTCACACCACTCAGAATGACTACTATTAAAAAGTCAAAAAATAACAGATGCTGGTGAGGTTGCAGAGAAAAAGGAAAGGAATGCTTATACACTGTTGGTGGAATTGTAAATTAGTTCAAGCATTGTGTAAAACAGTTTGGTGATTTCTCAAAGACCTAAAAACAGAACTACCATTTGACCCAGCAATTCCATTTCTGGGTATAGACCCAAAGACATAGAAATTGTTCTACCGTAAAGACACATGCATGTGTACGTTCATCACAGCACTATTCACAATAGCAAAGACATAAAACTAATCTAAATGCCCATCAATGATAGACTTGATAAAGAAAATGTGATACATATACACCATGGAATACTATGCAGTGATAAAAAGAAAAAGATCATGCCCTTTGCAGCAACATGGGTGAAGCTGGAGCCCACTATCCTTAGCAAACTAATGCAGAAACAGAAAACCAAATACCACATTTTCACACTTAAAAGGCTGAGCCAAATGATGAGAACATATGGACACATAGAGGGGCACAACAGCCATGGAGGTCTACTGGAAGGTGGAGGATGGGAGGAGAGAGAGGATCAGGAAAAATAACTAATGGGTACTAGGCTTAATACCTGCGTGACATGAGTTTTAACAAACCTGCACATGTACTCTCGAACTTAAAATAAATTTTTTAAGTCAGTGTTTCCAAAATTAGTGTATACATCCTATATGATACTTCTTAACCTATCAACAGAATTTCTTGTGATTTTTGTAACAAGTGGTTAGAAAACAATATAGAAAATCAAAGGGTCAAAAAAAGTCAATAGAGTATTGAAAAACAACAGTGACAATAATCACAGCAAAGGGCTGCTTACAAGACAGCAAAATTATACTAATGTTGTGAAAGCTGTTGGGATAGTACAGTATTTGTGCAGGGATACACAAATACATCAATGCTACAAACCATAGAAGCAGAAAGACTCACACGTATTAGAAAACTTGATATATGCTGGAGGAGGCATTGCAAGTCAGTGTACCACACATACATAAAAGAATTCTAAAGTAGGTTAAAGTTATAAATGTGAAAAGTAAAACTTTTAGAAGAAAATGTAAGAGTACGCATTTATGAAGTTAGATTAGGGATGGATTTCTTTTTTTTTTTCTTTTTTTTTTTTTTTTGAGACGGAGTCTTGCTCTGTCACCCAGGCTGGAGTGCAGTGGCGCGATTTCCACTCACTGCAAGCTCTGCCCCCGGGCTTCACGCCATTCTCCTGCCTCAGCCTCCCGTGTAGCTGGGACTACAGGGGCCCGCCACTGCGCCCGGCTAGTTTTTTTGTATTCTTTTTAGTAGAGACGGGGTTTCACCGTGTTAGCCAGGATGGTCTCGATCTCCTGACCTTGTGATCCGCCCGTCTCGGCCTCCCAATGTGCTGGGATTACAGGCTTGAGCCACCGCGCTCGGCCTAGGGAAGGATTTCTTAAGCAAGACACACACAACAAAACAAAAACTTTTTTAAAAAAGATGAATGAATTAGATTATCAAAATTTTGAATTCCTGTACAACAAAAGATTTTTATGAGAGTGAAAAACCAAGGCCATACTGAGAAATATTGTCAACAAACACAATGATTCTTGCATGTATCTGAAGAACTTGTGCAAATTAATGTAAAAATAAAGTTAAAAAAGACACTCAAACAGCCATTAAACAATGGGAAAAAATATTCATCCTAACTATTAGGGAAATACAGACTTAAATCTCAACGGAGGCAGGGTGCAGTGGCTCATGCCTGGAATCCCAGCACTTTGGAAGGCCTAGGCAGATGGGTCACCTGAGGTCAGGAGTTCAAGACCAGCCTGACCAACATGGTGAAACTTCGTTTCTACTAAATACAAAAAATTAGCTGGGTGTGGTGGTGGGTGCCTGTAATCCCAGCTACCTGGGAGGCCGAGGCAGGAGAATCACTTGAACCCAGGAGGCGGAGGCTGCAGTAAGCTGAGATTGCACCATTGCACTCCAACCTGGGCAGGAAGAAAGAAAGAAAGAAAGAAAGAAAGAAAGAAAGAAAGAAAGAAAGAAAGAAAGAAAGAAAGAAAGAGAGAAAGAGGACCTCAATGAAAATAACAATTTACATACATTTTATTAATAAGATATTTTTAATATCCAACATGGAGAAGCATGTAAAGAAGAAGTGGGAACTCCCAATACTTAGGAGAGAGCATAAGCATGTTCCAGGGTGTGTATATGTCCTAAGACCCACATATTCGAATTCTGGGCTCATGTTTAAGAGAAACGCTGCACATGTGCTAAGGAGACAGGTACAAAAGGGTGCACCACAGCATTATTTGTAATGTTCAAACCAATCTGAATGTCCATGAACAGAATGAACAGACAACATGTGGTATATTCATTCACTGAAATACTAATCCAAAATTAAAATGAAAAATAAAAACAAACTACAAATATAATTTGGACAAATCTCCAAAAATATTGGGTAAAAAATTATTTTTTAGAGGATAGATATAAATGATTCAATTTCTAGTATTTCCATATGGGATAGAAATGTGAGGAATACATTGCAGGTGAGCTTGGAAAGTCAATGGTTTAGATAAAAGAAGAAAATTTCCTGGTATTTTTAAAGTAAATTATTCAGCTCTTGAACATATTTACTCAAGGAATCATTCTAAAATTTTTATTGGACTAATCGCCTCCCTTTATTTGATAGTAAAGGGTTATGTTGCTACATTGAGCACTATTTGGGAAAAATAGAACAGCCTTGGTGATTACGTTAAAAATCCTAAGGCAAAATTCTTGGCTTGCTATTTCCACATAAATTTAGTCCCCAAAGGACAGTAACTCCAGCACAGGATGGAAAAGTTGATGCTTCATAAAATCCTAATTTCTTAACTAGCATAAAAAGGAGGTATGAGGTGGTGGTTTGATAGTCCATGATTTCTAATTGTTGTTTTGAGGAATAGTTTTCAACTGGCAGTAATACTCTTCTAGAAAGTACTATATATGCAAAACATCTGTTGCAAATAATGTAATATACTTTAAAAATTTTAAATTTATGAGCATAATTTTATTTTACGAGAGAAAACAGTTAACTGAATAAAAATAATTTTTGAAACATTAATAGCAATAGCATGTGTTTATAATAGGATGTTTCTAGAAGTGTGCAATATACTCACAATTAAGTAACAGGTAGAAGGAAGTATTAGGCTGCTGCAAAAGTAGTTGTGGTTTTTGCCATTAAAAGTAATAGTTAAAAATACCCTAGAGGGAGGGAAGGGGCCTTTCTCATGTGGTAGTAGTACCTTGGGAGTATTAGAAGCACATTATATTTTCTGTCGCTACTTTTTTGCCTAACTTTTCCGCTCCTAGACTCAATTTGATCACCATTAAAATGCTTTGGGACTCTGGGACTTATGTCCATAGGCTTAGCACAGACTCTGCCAGAGTACAGCTCAGTCGCAGTTTTTATTTTAAGGTACATAAATTCTGTAATCCCAGCACTTTGGGAGGCCGAGACGGGCGGATCGCGAGGTCAGGAGATCGAGACCATCCTGGCTAACACGGTGAAACCCCATCTCTACTAAAAAAAAAATACAAAAAAACTAGCCGGGCGAGGTGGCGGGCGCCTGTAGTCCCAGCTACTCTGGAGGCTGAGGCAGGAGAATGGCGTAAACTCAGGAGGCCCAGCTTGCAGTGAGCTGAGATCTGTCCACTGCACTCCAGCCTGGGCGACAGAGCGAGACTCCACCTAAAAAAAAAAAAAAAAAAAAAAAGGTACATAAATTCATAAAAGATCGATGTAGAAATAAGAACTACTGCTATTAATTTACAACTGTTATATATATTTGCTCTTCTCCACTGTCCAAGAAACTGTCTTCCCTGGAATAGCTGGGAGACTGAAATTATAATCCGAAAGTAGCTAAATGAGCCTGCACAGAGATCAAAATGAATGGGATTGTCCCTAAGGATTTCTCCATCAGGACATGACAAAACTGTGGAGAATGACACTTACCTTATCACAGAAGAAACTTCTGACCAGAAGGCTCATGCTTCCCAGGTATGGATTCTTCCTGAAGATAATATATACTAAACATTATCTGCATTATCAATTTACAAAGATACTGTTTTTAATCTTCACAAGGCGGCTATGAAATAGCTATGTTCAAAACCCAAATTACAGATGAGCAAACTGAGATTCTGGGATGTTAAATATTTAAATATTTAAATAAAAATGTTAAATATTTGGACCGAGGCCACATTCCTATTAGATGGTTAGAAAAAATTCAAATCCTGATGTTTTAATTGCAGTGGTTCTCAAACGTTTTTATCTCAAGACCTCTTTGCACCACTAAAAAATATTGAAGATTCCTGAGAGCTTTTGCTTATTTGGGTTATATTTATCTATATTTACCATATTAGAAAAAGAAACTGAGGCTGCTGAAGATCCATTGCATGAGAACATAAATCATATATTTAAAAAAAAACAAATCTATTTTCTAAAATAAGACAAAATAGTGGGAAGAGTAGCACAGTTTCACATTTGTGCAAATCCCTTTAATGCCTGGCTTATTGCTCTGCATTCTATCTGTTGCAATATGTTGTTTTGGTTGAAGTATATGAAGCAAATACTTATGAGAACAGTAAGACACTGAAGCATCAAACCTTATGAGTTTTTAAGATTGCTTTCCTGTGAGATGGATCCAAGCAGCAGAGTCTAAACATCTCTATGGGGAAAAGCACAGAAAGAAGGGAAATTGCCCCTTGATGAAAAAACCACAAAAAAAGAATTCCATGACAAATTTTTCACAATCCTTATCTGAGATTGCCCCACCTCAAATGCTACCAATCACTATGTTTTCTTCTTTTTTGAATATTTTGAATATTTCAGTTCTTGTGCCCCCTTATGCTTTGAATCTAATTTTGTCTAAACACTTACCACCCTCCAGTGCAATAATTGTTTGCTTATTGCTGCCTCAACCCCATCCCACTAGACTGTATAATGGACAAGGATAGGAATGGTATCACACGAGTTGTAACACCAACTTCTGGCACAGTGCCAAGCACTGAAAACATGGTCTATAAGTATTTGTTTGAACAAAGCACTAAATGAATGTTTACCTAATTCAAGTCGATCTCACCCCTGCCTAAAGTATGGCCACTTCACATTTCCAGATTCTTCATTACTCTCCGTGCTACACCCTCGTTCTACTGAGATGTTCTTAAATGACCATTATGCGGCAAGGCCACCACTGTAATTCTTTCTTGTGGTCTCCCGGGGGCCCTGTGAAGGACCTTTAGACACCTCCAATCTATTCTCTTCCATAAACAAACTTACCATCATTTCCTTTAAGAAAATAAAGCAGTTATCAATGTTGATTCGAATAATAAGATACAAGGCAGAATCTTCTAATTTGATTTTGCATTTTCTAAACAAATGAGAGGCTGGAACCTGTGAGAAAAGCTCTACACAAATTGGGTTTTCTTTTAAATAGGATTGCCTTATAGTAATCCAATTTGATGTCAGAGCCTCAATGAGTCAGGAGCCTTTTTTATCTCCACTAGAACACCATGACATTGAGATTGGAGGGCTGCCTACTGACGTCCTCACGGGCCCCACTTCCACCTGGATCCTTTCTGGGACACCGTGTCATTGCCAGAAGAAAGCGGTCTGCTTTTCCAAGAGTCTTTGTGTGTGTGATTTTCAGACATGTGGAATATAATAAATACATTCACATTCACCCCTTTGAAAAGATCAGCTCTGAAAAATAAAAATTAATTGTGCAAGTAAAATTATAAAATAAAACAAAACCACTTTTCATTCAAACTACTTTTGATACTCAGAAAAACTTGGCTTTCTTCTTTTATTTTTCTGTGTATCTGCCTCATATGTTTGTGATTAATGTCTAATTGCAAAGATAAACAAAAAGTGAAGTAGAAAACGCAACGTTAGGAACGCCAAGTGGTCTGCATACCGACTCAAAGAAGCCAGAGCAGTTCTAAGTAGCTTTGCTTACAGTTTTTTATCCTGATTATTTATTCCCTTTAGAGAACAGTGGTAGAAATAATGTAAAGAGTTTCTATGGGGTAGTGAGGACTCACGATAATTTTTACTTTTTTCTAAAAGGCATGAAAAATACAAAGCATGCAAGATTAAAAAGGTGAATACTGATTGTTCAATCCCATCAGTCAGCAGCCAGTTTTGAAGCTTGTCTTTCACCCAATAGTCTAGAATCCTGCTGTCAGGCCTCTGGATCCGGCCACCGTCTAGAAGGTGATTTTGGAAGTGTGTTTTACTCCCTGTGTTCTCCAGATAAAGACTTTGATTTTGCACCTCCATTTTCCAGTGGAAAGCTGGTCCTCTGTCACTAATATAGCAGCCAGCAGACCTATTTCTGTTTTCCCCTTGGCCTAGACTAACCTTGAGTGCCAAGTGCACAGCACAGCAATTATAAAGTCTTCCAGATTCTTGTGTGCCTGATCAAAGGGATGGACAGGCCAGTTCCTACAACTCAGATTGTTAATGTGATTTGGACCCTCCCAGCTGAACAATAATGTGATTTTGTAAAATGATGATGAGTCGTTGTATTAGTCCATTTTCACACAGCGGATAAAGACTTACTCAAGATCGGGAAATTTATAAAAGAAGGAGGTTTATTGGACTTACAATTCCACATGGCTGGGAAGGCCTCACGATCACGGCAGAAGACAAGGAAGAGCAAGTCACATCCTACATGGATTGCAGCACGCAAAGAGAGAGCTTATGCAGGGAAACTCCCATTTTTAAAACCATCAGATCTTATGAGACCCATTCACTATCACGAGAACAACATGGGAAAGACCCACCCCCACGATTTAATCATCTCCCATCAGGTCCTTCCCACAGTACATGGGAATTATGGTAGCTACAAGATGAGATTTGGATGGGGACACAGAATCAAACCATATCATTTTCCCTCGGTCTCTCTCAAATCTTAAATCTTCATATTTCAAAGCTAGTCATGCCTTCCCAACAGTCCCCCAAAGTCTCAACTCATTTCAGCATTAACTCAAAAGTCCACAGTCAAAAGTCTTATCCAAGACAAGGCAAGCACCTTTCGCCTGTGAGCCAGTAAAATCAAAAGCAAGTTAGTTACTTCCTAGATATGATGGGGATACAGGCATTGGGTAAATACAGCCATTCCAAATGAAAAAAGAAAATGGCCAAAATGAAGAAGCTACAAGCCCCATGCAAGTTTGAAATCCAGCAGGGCAGTCAAATCTTAAAGTTCCACAATGATCACCTTTGACTCCATGTCTCATATCCAGGTCACTCTGATGTGAGAGTTGAGTTCCCACGGTCTTGGAAAACTCAATCCCTATGGCTTTGCAGGGTACAACCTCCCTCCTGGCTACTTTCATGGGCTGGCAGTGAGCCTCTGTGGCTTTTCCAGGTCCACAGTGCAAGCTGTCGGTGGATCTATCATTCTGGGGTCTGGAGGATGGTGCCCTCTTCTCACAGCTCCACTAGGTGGTGCCCCAGTAGGGACTCTGTGTGGTGACTCCGGACCCCTTCTTCACTGCCCTAGCAGAGGTTTTCCATGAGGACCCTGCCCCTATAGCAAAATTCTGCCTGGGCATCCAGGCATTTCCATACATCCTCTGAAATCTAGGCGGAGGTTCCTAAACCTCAGTTCTTGACTTCTGTACACTCGCAGTCTCAATACCATGTGGAAGTTGCCAAGACTTGAGGCTTGCACCCTCTGAAGCCACAGCCTGAGCTCTACATTGGCCCCTTTCAGCCATGGCTGGAGTGGATGCAATGCAGGGCACTGAGTCCCTACACGGCATATGGCACAGTGACTCTGGGCTCAGCTCACAAAACCACTTTTTCCTCCTAGACTTCTGGGCCTGTGATGAGGGGGCCACTCTGAAGACCTCCGACATGCCCTGGAGATATTCTCCTCATTGTCTTGGGGATTAACATTCAGCTCCTCATTACTTATGCAAATTTCTGCAGCCATCTTGACTTTCTCCTCAGAAAATGGGATTTTCTTTTCTATCCCATTGTCAGGCTGCAAATTTTCAGAACTTTTATGCTCTGTTTCCCTTATAAAACTGAATGCCTTTAACAGCACCCAAGTCACTTCTTGAATGCTATACTGCTTAGAAATTTCTTCTGCCAAATACCCTAAATCATCTCTCTCAAGTTCAAAGTTCCACAAATCTCTAGGGCAAGGGCAAAATGCCACCAATAGCCAATTTCTTTGCTAAAACATAACAAAATTCACCTTTGCTCCAATTCCCAACAAGTTCCTCATTTCCATCTGAGACCACTTCAACCTGGACATTATTGTACATATTACTATCAGGTTTTTGGTCAAAGTCGTTCAACAAGTCTCTAGGGAGCTCCAAATTGTCCCACATTTTCCTGTCTTCTTCTGAGTCCTAAAAATTGTTGCAACCCCTGCCTGTTAACCCAGTTCCAAAGTTGCTTCCACATTTTTGGGTATCTTTTTAGCAGCACTCCACTCTACTGGTACCAATTTACTGTATTAGCCTATTTTTATGCTGCTGATAAAGACATAGCAAAGACTGGGCAATTTACAAAAAAAAGAAAAAGATGTTTATTGGACTTGCAGTTCCGCATGGTTAGGGAGGCCTCACAATCATAGCAGAAGGCAAGTCACATCTTACGTGGATGGCAGCAGGCAAAGGGAGAGCTTGTGCAGGGGAACTTTCATTTTTAAAACCATCAGCTCTCGTGAGACCCATTCACTATCATGAGATCAGCATGGGAAGGACCCAACCCCCTGATTCAATCATCTCCCACCAGGTCCCTCCCACAGCACATGGAAATTATGGGAGCTACAAGATGGGATTTGGGTGGGGACACAAAGCCAAAACATTTCAGCAGTGTAAATAATAATAAAAATAATTTTTGAAAACCAACAAAGCATGAAAACCTCTATCAGAATTATTGTTTTATAACAAAGGCACATCAGAAACAAAATCACTCAATAAGATCAAATGCTCTCGTGTTCTTTGCAAATGAGGTTATAAAAGTAAAAAAAAATGACTCACTTCTTGGACACAATTTCTACATTGTTGAGTGAATTAGATGGTGTGAGTCTCTGAAAGGCTTTTAGTCACTGTGCAGGTGAGTTGTAGTGAAGTAGTATGGAGAAAAAACCCAATCAGCCAGTCAAGAAGCCAGGTTTTCCTTTACAGAGCTGTATCTAAAGTAATGTAATTAAGTTGATGTAATCAGAGCAATTCTACAGAGAATACACTAGGAAGTCCTGAAAGGTCCTACAGAGACCTGGAATCAAGAACAGCAACTTTGGAGGAAGAAAAAATGAAAACCCCTATTCAGGGATGAGGTTAAATGCCTTATCAAAAATACAAGAGCCTCAAGTCAGGATTAATCAAGCCATGACAGCAAGACCATGTGCTCAAGACATGTGATTATTTTGTTCATGCATTATGCCAAGTTAGGAGCATCTTAAGTTACTCAATGAAACACCAGTGAGGAGGAAGCTTCCTTAAATTAACTTGTCTTTGTCTGAGTTCCATTTATCTCCCACTGCCAATTATCCTTTGGATTTCAGCTAAATATCGTTTCTTCATGAAGCCTTCTCTGAAGCCTGATAATGTCTCCACATTCTTTCTCATGTTATACTTACAATTATTTTCATTCTATATTAAATACTGAGCTTATTTATTTACTGTCTATGAGAGCATTCCAGTTCCAGGACAAAAGGGATATTTAATTGGGGTCAGATTAGAGTGAGAGGTATTTCAAATATGAGGTTATATGGTAATCATTTTAAATTAATTAGTTACTTATTGTCATGCAATTATTTATAAGTTTGTGATTTTATAGCTTACTTATAACTTTATTTGTTTCATTTGAGAGTTTATTTTATTGGAAGTAATAACACTAGAAATGGATGAGACTGAGGGCTAGGAGGAGGACTTTTTGCCTGCCTGGGTACAGAAGATAAAGCAGACTCAGTCAAAGATGAGACTATGTTCTGGATCTAAGTGACAAGGAGAGCGCTTCTATGGTTGCCAAGATAGGAAAGTGTAGAGATGAAGCTAGGTGGCTGTGGTGTAAGAAACAAGATAAATTCAGTTATTATCACGGAACTAAAAATTTAGTAAAATTCTACTTCGTGAGAATTAAAGTCAGAGATTTCCTAATCAAAGTATCATGACACATTTTTGTGACAAAGTTTGCTAGACCATAGACAAATGAGGCCATAGTGCAACACAGCAATGGTAGAAAAAGGGATAATAGTCTCTATTAAGCCCTTACCAGCTTTACTGCTGGTCAGTCATGATTCCCCTACATGGAATGACAGATCGCCATGTGTTGGGGTTGGGCTGTTGAGGAGAATGGGTGAGCACTTTTCACATGACCATCAGCATTGAACACCGCTACAGTCACTGTAGTCCATGAGCCCCCTGGAAGGCCAAATGTGATGCTGCACTGTGGTACAGTGTTTGATTCATCATCTCTACCATTGCCACAGCACATCTGCCTCTCTTTCTGTCCTGCCAGTGCCTGGACATGAGGCAAGGCCCACTGGTGCATCTTCAGTTAATGTCAACAGTCTTGCTGCTGCTGCAGTCACCGTTCTTAGAACTACCAGTGGGTAATGGCACAAATTAAAATAATTCTGGTTTTTAATAGAGAGGGAAGATTAGGGTTGCTCTTTAATGCAATGCTGGGTCCTTAGTTTGGAACACCTAGCAAGCTCATGTTTGTTCACGAGGAAGTGAACGGGCTCCACCTACACTGGACCTCTTCCCTTCTGCTCGCTTCTCCTGCAGTTTCACTTTGGCTAATTGCACCCACCAAAGGTATAGATCATCTGCTTTTATATGTACTTTCTAGATGCATTCTTGAAGGGATTAAGAAAGGCAGAGGGCCAATGAACGAACCTTGAGTAAAGGTAAACCCACAGTTATAGAGGAAAAAAAGAAAGAGGAAAGAGAGTAGACACTCCAACTTTCTTAAATCAAGCTTTCTATTATTTTTAGGCAGCCAATGGATAAGCATGTCCCCATGGCAGAAGTATTTCATCCTGTGGATCAGCCTGTGTTGCCAGGCCCTCTCATCGACACTTCTTGCCCATCACTCCTCAATTTTGCCGTCAGGTAAAACCACCCTTTCACCACCGTCATCTACCGAATAGAGTTTAAAGCAACACATCATGAGGGACTTTTAAAACCTGATTTAAAGTTGTCCTGTTTATAAATGTTCCATAGTGAGCAGGTATATGCGGACCTACCCCCAAAAGACAGGGGAGCTGACAGGCCAAAGAAAGAGGCTGACAAATCCAGTTTCTCAGAAAGAAAGATTTAATAGGGACTTAAGTCTTGGGTGGCTGTAAGACAGTGGATTCCTGCACCCGCCCTCCAGAAAGTGTTTTTTATATAGCAAGTTTTTTGGTAAAATACGTGCAGGTGCTCATAAACCTCTTGTGAAACCCATGACCACGGGAGGAGTTAGATAAGCATCTGTATGAGGGCTTTCTATGCTACAGGCATTCGGCATTGTTTCTTTTTCCTTTTCTTTTTTCTTTTTTTTTCTTTTTTTGAGACGGGGTTTCACTCTGTCACCCAGGCTGGCATGCAGTGGTGCGATCTCAGCTCACTGCAACCTCTGCCTCCTGGGTTCAAGTGACTCTCGTGCCTCAGCTGGGGTACCTCCATGCCTGGCTAATTTTTGTATTTTTAGTAGAGATGGGGTTTCACCATGTTGGCCAGACTGGTCTCGAACTCCTGACCTCAAGTGATCCACCCACCTCAGCCTCCCATAGTGCTGGGATTTCGGGCATGAGCCACTGCGACTGGCCTGTTTCTTGACCTTGCTGCAGGAACACCTCGGTATGCAGGAGTCAAACATTGGTCATTATGGCAGTTTTACTTCAAGATGGTATTATTCTTGACATGCAACCGGTTGTTTTCCTATATAATATTTTTATCAAATTTAGTGTTATTATTGTCAACCTAAATAACAGAAGAGGCTCTCTAAAAGAAAAAGATATTCATTTGGGAACAGAACACGGCCATGGGAATACATGTGCCATAGTAAACTATATGCATATTCAAGGAGATAAAGGAAGACAAAGGCTTTAAAAAAATGAAAAGAATTACATAATTGTTTTGAAATGATTATCCTTGGCTATGAAGATCAGCAATGAGGATAATGCCAGTTCAAGGTTGGACAGTCAGTTGCTGGGCAGATGTCCTTGCAGAAGCATGTTTTTGCATAAGATTGTATTGCGGTGACCTTTGCCCGACGTTGTAGTGTTGCAGAGTCTTTTTTGACAGTTTAGTTATCAGATATGCAAGTGTTTTTTCCTGGCTTACCCCAGCTCTATTTGTCAGGTTTTTTGTTGTTTGTTAGTTTGTTTTTAACATTAGCGACTCCATCTTGATTCTGAAAATTTTCACAGTATGCATACCTCCTCATAATGCTAACTTCATCATGCTAAGAAAGGGAGTTTCTTCCCTTCCTACGTTCTTAACTTTCACTTTACATTTATCCACACTCCTACTGTTGTCTTAATTCAGATTTTTTAAAAACAAAGCTTGAGGCAAAAATGTATGTGCTCATTTGTTATTAGGGTGTGCAAATTCGTAAAAGTAGGAGTGAGTCCCAAGGGGAGGCAAGGGAGGCAGGAGAGGAGCTAGGTGATGGGCTGGTGTGGTGTGGGGACCATATGCACCTGTTTCCCTACAGCCGTGTGAGCTACTGTGTCTGACAACGGCTGCACCAGGGCAGGAAGGGAGAAAAATTCATCTGCCAGTCTCCACCTTCCACTAGCCAGGTTTTACTCTAAGGAATGTTAACTTACCTAGACTTCCAGATTGTATATACGTGGGTACTAAACAGATCCTAGACCAATCAACATCTCCTGAGAGAGAGATCCCAGGCAAGAGGTAAGAGATGTGCAGCGTGGGCATGTGTCTGGGGCACTACACATGGCCAAGATCTGTTTTCATCTATCCTGAGTTCTTAGGCCAGTTGCTGAGCAGAGGAGGTGTGCAAATTTAGACAAAACAGAGAAAAACAATTTCATATGACAAATAACACTCTAGAGACCACTGCACTCCAATACGAGTGGCAGAGCCAGACAACAACTCTCAAAGGAGAGAAAAAAAGGTGTTTCAAGAGCAGGCTGAGGGAGAAATAACATGTGGCTCTGCCCTCTCTTGGAGCCCACTTTCTGTGTTCATCTCTGTCATTTTCTGGGTTTTAAAATTTCTCTAGTCCTAATGTTTCCACGAGATTAGCATTTTCCAGAAGGAAACGTCTTTTTAAAATTTTTATTTACTTACATTTTTTGAGACCGAGTTTCGTGCTTGTTGCCCAGGCTGTAGTGCAATGGCGCAATCTTGGCTCACCGCAACCTCTGCCTGCTGGATTCAAGCAATTCTCCTGCCTCAGCCTCCCGAATAGCTGTGACTACAGGCGCAAAAGAAAATGAAGAAAATTCCACAAATGCAAGGACGTGGAAATGTTTGCAAAGCACAGGCTGGAGCCCAGCCAAGTTGGAGAAGAACACAGCCCCTAGTTTCTTTTCTGTTCTGGATTTTTTAGTGTAAGTTTCACTGTCTCAAGTATTTCAGGTATGAAGTACATGCCAGCTTTTACATAAAAATAAAATAAACCCAAACAAAAATGATTTTTTATTCTGTTAGTGTTAGTTCACTATGTGATTAGAAGATACTACAGTCATTTTTCTAATGATAAGACACAACTGTCTCTCTAGTCATGAAGGCTTAAACACACAATTGCTGCTGTATCTGATGACTGTATTAGCCTCAGATTACAAAGAAAATATTGCCTCTATGAATCTCTGGCCTCTTGATTACCTGCCAATCATTCTATTATAGACTGAAGTCAGGTTGAGTTTAAAGTACTGCAATCAGAACATCTAATCAGTGAATAGCCTTTGGAAGAGAGTTACACAGACTAAGGTTTGGAAGTGACAGGAACAGTCATTTTGGGAATAAGCTGCTGGATATAAAATTCATTCTTTCTGGTTGTACCATAATAAATTGAAGTATAGCTCCCCAGAGGAGAGTCCTAAATCCAACTCTAACTACTGGTCCTTTTTTTTTTTTCTGGCAGTTACCTTTCTTTATATAATTTAGGTCTCAACACAGTTCTCTGTGGTTGGGAAGTTATCTCAATTCCTATGATGCAGAAAAGGAAATAGGCAGAGATAATAGCCAGTTTTCATATTGTGCTAGTGACTATGTCAGGATGAGATTCTGGGTCTCTGCAGTGTTAGGTTAGGATTCTCCTACGTATATAAACATGCAGTACCCAATTAAAGATACAGACTACAGTAAACAAAACAGCATAGTACTGGTACAAGAACAGACACATAGACCAATGGAACAGACTAGAGAACTCAGAAATAAGACCATACATCTACAACCATCTGATCTTCAACAAACTTGACAGAAGCAGTGGGGAAAGGGCTCGCTATTTAATAAATGGTGCTGTTAGTCCTGCTAGTCATGTGCAGAAAACTGAAACTGGACTCCTTCATATGATATATAAAAATCAACTCAAGATGGATTAAATACTTAAATGTATTATAAAATCCAAAACTATAAAAACCCTAGAAGAAAATCTAGGCAATACCATTTAGAACATAGGCACAGACAAAGGTTTCATGATGAAAGCACCAAAAGCAATGGCAACAAAAGGAAAAAGTAACAAATGGGGGTCTAATTAAAGAGCTTCTGCAGAGCAAAAGAAACTATCATCAGAATAAACAGACAACCTACAGAATTGGAGAAAATTTTTGAAATCTATCTATCTAATATCCAGCGTCTACAAGGAACTTAAACAAATGTATAAGAAAAAAAAAAACACTAAATAGTGGGCAAAAGACATAAACAGACACTTTTCAAAAGAAGATGTACGTGTGACCAACAAACATATGAAAAAAAAACTCAACATCACTGATCATTAGAGAAATGCAAATCCAAACCAAAATGAGATGCCATCTTACACCAGTCAGAATGACTACTACTAAGAAGTCAAAACACAGCGGTTGTAGAGAAAAAGAAACACTTTTACACTGTTGATGGGAGTGTAAATTAGTTCAAGCATTGTGGAAGACAGTGTGGTGATTCCTCAAAAACCTAGAGGCAGAAATATCATTTGACCCAGCAAACCCATTACTGGATATATATCCAAAGGAATATAAATCATTCTATTATAAAGATAAATGCATGTGTATGTTCACTGCAGCACTATAGCAAAGACATGGAATCAACCCAAATGCCCATCAATGATAGACTGGATAAAGAAAATGTGGTACATAAACACCATGGAATACTATGCAGCCATAAAAAGGAATGAGATCATGTCCTTTCCAGGGACATGGATGGAGCTGGAAGCCATCAACAAACTAATGCAGGAACAAAAAACAAAATGCCACATGTTCGCATTTGTAAGTGGGAGCTGAATGGTGAGAACACATGGATACATGGTGGGCAACAACACACACTGGTGCCTGTCGGAGAGGGGTTTTGCGGGGAGGGACAGCATCACGAAGAGTAGCTAATGGATGTTGGGCTTAATACCTAGGTGATGGGTTGATCTGTGCAGCAAACCACGATGGCACACATTTACCTATGTAACAAACCTGCACATCCTGCACATGTACCCCAGAACTTAAAATAAAAGTTAAAGAAAAAAAAAAAGATACACTCAGCAGAAGTGATACTGCCCAGTGTGGCTTGTTCTTATGCAGGCTCACAAGGACAAAAAGTAAAGAAAGACTGCAAACGAGGCTGTTTACTTATCCCTCAGTTATCACAAACATTTATTGAGCATTTTCTATAATGGAGTTCTTACTGGATCCTACGTGTGAATTAGAAGAGGCTTTCTGCTTATGAAGAACTTGTCACTTAGTCCGATAAAGAGTCCGTCAAACAGGATCATTTACTCAGTAAGTGACTGTGAGTGCTGACGCTAAGCGTCAGACGAGAAGTGCAATAACAGGGGCACTGATCTATATGAAGGACCCCTGACGGGGATCAGCTGTGTTGGGCAAAGTGAACTCTAAGATACCATTAAGGGGAACAGGGCAGGGAACAGTGTCTCATGCCTATAATCCCAGTACTTTGAGAGGCGGAGGCAGAAGGATCAGTTGAATCCAGGAGCTCAAGGCCAGCCTGGGCAACATGGCAAGCCTCCATCCCTACAAAAAACACAAAAATTAGCTGGGACTTGTCATTCAAGATACTTGGGAGGCTGTGGTAGGAGGATCACCTGAACCTGGGAGGTCGAGGCTGCAGTGAGCTGAGATCGTGCCACCACACTCCAGCCTGGGTGACACAGGGAGACTCTGTCTCAACAAACAAACAAACAACAGTAACAACAAACACACAGGGGAATGGAGCATGGGGAGATGGGAGAAGCTGGGGGTGGGGATGGGATTACGAAGGAAAGGGTAATTTTTCTTAGCAGCTACCAAGACAGTAGCTTTGGTGGCAAAAGTAGGTAGACCAGTTTGATAAAAACAGCTAATTTAGATTTCAATACTGCATTTTAGGAATCTAAACAAATCAGGTATTACTGGCAATTAGCTGTAGGTTTTTGGATAATTTAATCAAAGCAATCCATTTCATGCTATATAGATAGTGTCTCTACCTAACAAGGATTAATAAGCCTTTTTTCTTGAAAATTAGTAACAATCTACTTAAAACTAAAGGATACAGGATATTTTAAGATAAAACATATGGTAAAAAATGATATTTGTCATAGGCCATTATAATAATACACCCTGAAGTGCTTTCATAATTATATTCATTCATAATGTATTGTAAGTCACGTCTTTAAAAAAACATTCAGAAGTAAATTTTGTGTTTTAAAATGTCCTCTGTATGTTGCCACATGACTTCCCATGGCAAATGATGGTTTATGTTGCACTTTGAAAACTGTTTGCAGTTAACTGACATGGTTAACTTTGAAGATTCCCACGAACTGCAACATTGGATGACACTAGATGGAATGATCTCATTACGTCTGTATTCTCTACACTTGCCTGCATGGGTGAATACTTGAAACACAAATGGATTTTTCTAATATGATTCATGACACCTGGAGAAGGAGAAAACATGAGACTTTGTGGATAGGAAACTGGTCACATTCTATTGATGAGTTTGAAGTTTTTAAGTGACTTTCACAGATATTTTCCTCACTATAAGTCTAGTTCTTAAAAATGTTTTTTTCTTTTTTATTGCAGAAAGTCAATTTGGAGATCTTTAAAATAGACTTATTTTCCTCTTGCACATGTGTCTTTCCACTACAGGGGCTCTGTGGAGTAGGAATGTATTTGCTGGAAATAAGCAGCAGACACACAGGATGACTATGCGGCCCACCCACAGGGTGCGGGCAGCTTGAGGACAGCACACAGGAGTCTGGAGCCCTCAGGCCTGGCTGGGGTGGTAAGGGGCAAGCGGTGGATGGAAGAGCGGTGGCTGCAGAGGCTGGAGCCCTGACCCGCCTGAGAGCCGCTCTGGACCTCAGTCAAAGAGGCAGCAGCTGCTGTCAAACCTCAGGGCCGCCAGGGTGGAGCCGGGAGTCAGCACCTTGGCATTCCCACAGCCAACTCTTGACTGCTGGGACCTCCCGCTGTCAAAATCTAGAAGCCAGAAATCAAGGATCCCAGTGCGTAGCTCAGACAGAAGCTGAAAGAGAAGGATGGAGAAGGTGGTCAGTAAACAAGGGAGAGGCAACAGAGGCCAAACAGGACAGTCCCTCCTTTGCACCTCAGTGTCTGCTCCTGTCTTTTGACTTGGATGTCAAAGGCCTTTAAATGGGTGAAAATATTGTGTCCCAAATGCAGGGGCCACACAAATCTCAGCATTATCTGATGTACCATCATGGCCTGAAGTCTATTCAAATATATTTCCCCCTGAAACCTGAAATGTTAACAACCACCCATGATACTCATGAAATAAGGTGGGAAGGGAGAACATAATTAACCTAAGGTTTTCCCACCTTGTCCCTGACTTTGTAGTTCATCATGAGACTGATGTGTGTCATCATGATGGCTGTTTTCCTCCACTGCATCTTCCTGTTACTCTGCCAGGACCTGGGCTGAAAGGAATTCTTTAGTTTGTAAGGTAACCCAAGTCTTTCTTCATGCCTTTGCTGTGGCCTTCGCCAAGTACTCTGCTAATTTATATCCAAGCAGAGAGGGAATCAAGGCATGAAGACTCTGCTAGCAGCCTCTAATCTGTCACACGTCACAGGAGCTGACCCAGCCAAAAGCCAGAGGAGACAAGTTAGGTTAATGCCAGGGTTATAGAGTGGCATGGAGAAGGTGGAAAGGATCTGCAGGGACCAGTGGTGGAGAATATCCTGAAGAGGGAGGGATTTGTATTGTCACGTATTTCGTCTGCTTCTCCTGCTCCTTATGTCTTTCTGTCTGTCTTTTCTCTCTCTCTCTCTCTCTCTCTCTCTCTCTCTCTCACAAACACACACACACACACACACACACACACATACACAGAGAGAAAGAGAGAGAGAGAGAGACAGAGAGGCACATTCATGCATGCTTGAGCAGTAAAAGCATCTTGTTAATTTACAAAATAAATGTCATTTGTTGCCTTCTGTGATTGCAAATGGGCTTTTAAAGATCATTAACAGTGCCCTAAAACATGGCTCTTCTGAAAGTGATGTAGAACCTCTGGCTGTCTAAAAATGAAACTTGCTTTTCCAAACATTGCACTTTGGAATAGTCTGTGTCTGAAATGCAGCATCTCAGCCTGGTGATTTGAAATGCCCCCGAGGAAGCATTTATTTTAGGTGACAGTCATTCCTTTGACAGCTTGTCTCATGGGGAGTCTTTATCATCATCAACATATTTTAAAATTCTGGGGCCATTTACATTTCTTTCAGAATCTTGTAATTGAGTAATAAATAATTTTGAGGTATCAGACTAAGGGCTGGTCCGAGTCCAGAGGTGACTGATTTTCTACAAAATTAATCAAAGAGAGTTTCCAAATCTATTCTGAGTTTATGTAAATTACAAGACAGAAGAATGATTTCACCCAAAGAATAGTTTTAAAGAGTATAATGAGGCAATAGTGAATCAGTTCAATTTTGGACATTGACAAAATTGTGTAAAAAGATAAACCCTTACATTTTAAGTCAATACTCTGATCACTGATAGAAAGCAGATATAACTGAATGTAGTCCAAACTTGTTGAGCATAACATACTTTTTAATTCCATTTTTCCTGAGAGTTCAGAGGTCCTATTCAAAGTGCTTATAAAACTTTACAAAAATATTCAAATAAACATATGCCAGGAAACTACAAAATGTGCTTATTTTAATACTGCTTACAATATCAAAGTAACTAAAGGACATTCATGCAGTTCAAAAATAAGGAGCTCAGATTTATAGTACTGTAAAATGATTTCTTTTACATGCATCTACACTAAATGTTGAGTTCTTGCAGGTGACATTGAGAACTGATATAGCAACTTATCCAAATAAGATACTTAACCAACCCTAGTATGGCTTCTAGCAGTATGAGGTCACGTCACTGGGAAGACCGAGCTCCCTTTTGAGTTCCAGTCTAGAGAAACTCAGGGCTGTCCAAAGAATTTACTCTTTGTTCCAGCCAACACCTGACATAGACACCTGATCGCTCTTCCTAGAATGTTTAGGAAAAGGGGATTACAGTTGTGAATATGTATCCCCCACACCTCGGCAGTGTCTTTCTCAAAGACCTGGAAGTCATTCTTTTGAGATGTAATCGTCAGGAAGGATAGGGCCTGGGTCTCCCAATCTACAGGAGGATAAATCCTAACTTCCATACTGCCAGCTAGCAGACACAGCTGGTCTAATGGCATTTCCACAGACCCAGCCTTTGTGCTTTTTCACTTCCGTGACCCTACAGAGCCCTGCCCTACTCCTTCATTCTCTCTTTAAAAAGCCCAGTTCCCTTTGTGCAATTTGCAAATTGAAATGAATCTCAGCTCTTTCCCTTATGGTTACCATTACTGAATAAAATCTGTTTTCATCACTTTAACTAACACCTGTGAGCATCAGAGAGGACTCTTCTGTAACCAGAAGTCATGAAACCTTCCCCATCAAAAGCTTTGTTAAGCAGGGTTATCTTCTTGTGCTAGCTGTTCCAAGTTTATTAGATTTCAGGAGCAAAACATAAAAATAAAAATCTAAATTCAACCCTGAAAAAGATTCAGTTTTGGTTTGGAAGCATTTACACATATGGATTCTGCAGCCAGTTTGCAAATCAAATGCCATTTGCAAACAATCTTCCTATTGAGGAGAAGAAGAATAACCTGTACAAGGTCTTTGGGACTATTTTTTGGTCAGATAAAAACAACTTAATTAGAGGGGAAAAGCCTGAGAGCAACATCATTTCACCATCTTCTTGAACTTGGCCATTTCAAGAAAATCGCATTTCTGTGAGATTTTTAAGCCAAGTTTTTAGTCCCAAGCAAATGTAGAAAATGATCTCACTCCTCAGGAATGAAGTGAGACATTATGAAAATGGGAAGAGGGTGTTAAAAAATTGGATTTAAATTAACATTTAAAGTTTCTAAAAAGCCTTGTCAAATACAACCAAACATTTGAAAGCTCTCCTCTTTCCTATGCTAAATGTGTAAGGGTTCCATGGTACGAGAGAGAGAAAATACTGTGGTACTGATAGATGAATAGAATGGCATCCCAGACAGTGAAAATACTGCCCTGTGCAATCCAGTGCTGCTTACACCCCTAGTCTTTCAGGTCACTGGGAAGGTTCACCCCAGGGCCTTCACATGTGCTGTTCCTCTGCCTGGAACAGTCTGGTCCCCTCTTCAAGCAGTCACAAATATTCAAGCAGCCACAAATATTCCCCTTTTAATACCAGCTCAGACCTCATTTCAACTTAGTGGTCTTTCCTGAACTCAACTAGGTTACCTGCCCTAGTGATTCTTGTGTGTGTCACCAATCCAACAGTGATCCCATTTCAGTGTGATTCTAATCACCTGCCTTTCCTGTAAACTATGAACTTCCTGAGGGAGGGAAACATGTCTAAATTTTTCACCCTTGTATCCCCGGACCCAAGTATATACAAAGTATTCAATAAATATTTATTGAAAAATAATAAAGTATTGAACAATAAGTTTGACTGTGCATATGGGGTCATTTTATGGGAGACATCAAAAACCAGGGAAAAGAGATTATATGTGATGAAGAGAATGCAGGCAGGAATACGTATGGAGATGACATGATAAAGGAATGTTTAGAGAAAATTAATCTAGCACCAATGTGGCCTATATTTGCATAGGGCAAATTGGACTCAGCCTTCTATTTCAGTAGACTTAGATATAATTTAGAATAAGATTAAGTCTATAGTAAGGGTTGAGAAGATACGGATATAGGGCTTGAGTGAGAAAAAAATGATATAATAAGAATGAGGTTCTGAAATCATAGCTAGATAAATTAGAAAAGGATAACGATGAAAGAGAATATGTATATTTCTAATTCCAATGTTACAGATAGTTACGAGAAAACAGAAACTAATAGAGGAATAACTAAATACTCTTTAAAATACACCCAGTTTGCCCACGTCATTGAATAGAATAGAAATTGAGACCTTACGTCAGCACCATCTGATAGAAATAAGTAGTTAGAGGGAGAGTCAGTCCTCCTGAGTCTCATCAAACCAATGTTCTGACAAAAACTAGTTGCTGAGTCTTCAGAGCTGGGCCCCAGACCATAGGATTCAGTAACAGCTAAAGTCCTGATGGAAGAACTGGCTGAACTCACTGTTCCTGATCTCTCTGTTTCCAATTTGCAAAACTTCAGCAGACTCCTTCTCCTACATCTCCTCTATTTCTTTATTATTTTATCTCAGAGAGTTAGAAATATGTTCTGTTCCTGGGTTAGTTTGCTGAGGATGATGGTTTCTAGCTTCATCTATGTCCCTGCAAAGGACATGAACTCATTCTTTTTTATGGCTGCATAGTATTCCATGTTGTATATGTGACACATTTTCTTTATCCAGTCTATCATTGATGGGCATTTGGTTTGGTTCCAAGTCTTTGCTATTGTGAATAGTACTGCAACAACACACGTATACAAGTGTCTTTATAGTAGAATGATTTCTAATCCTTTGGGTATATACCCAGTAATGGGATTGCTGGGTCAAATGGTATTTCTGGTTCTAGATCCTTGAGGAATCACCACACTGTCTTCAAAAATGGTTGAAGTAATTTACACTCCCACCAACAGTGTAAAGGCATTCCTAATTCTCCATATCCTCTACAGCATCTGTTGTTTCATGACTTTTGTGTGTGTGTGTCATTGTGGCTCATCCTTTAAGCATAATTTTTATTATTATTATTATACTTTAAATTCTGGGTTACATGTGCAGAACGTGCAGTTCTGTTACATAGGTATACACGTGCCATGGTGGTTTGCTGCACCTATCAACCTGTCACCTACATTAGGTATTTCTCCTAATGTTATCCCTCCCCTAGCCCTTCACCCCCCAACAGGCCCTGGTGTGTGATGTTCCCGTCCCTGTGTCCATGTGTTCTCATTGTTCCACTCCCACTTATGAGTGACAACATGCGGTGTTTGATTTTCTGATCTTGTGATAGTTTGCTGAGAATGATGTTTTCCAGCTTCAGCCATGTCCCTGCAAAGGACATGAACTCATCCTTTTTTATGGCTGCACAGTATTCCATGGTGTATATGTGCCACATTTTCTTAATGCAGTCTATCATTGATAGACATTTGGGTTGGTTCCAAGTCTTTGCTACTGTGAATAGTGCTGCAATAAACATACATGTGGATGTGTCTTTATCATAGAATGATTTTAATGATCACTATTCTAACTGGCGTGAGATGGTATCTCATTGTGTTTTTGATTTGCATTTCTCTAACGACCAGCGATGATGAGCTTTTTTTCCATATGTTTGTTGACTGCATAAATGTCTTCTTTTGAGAAGTGTCTGTTCACATCCTTTACTCACTTTTTGATGTAGTCGTTTGTTGTTTTCTTGTAAATTTGTTTAAGCTCCTTGTAGATTCTGGATATTAGCCCTTTGTCAGATGGATAGATTGCAAAAATTTTCTCCCATTCAGTAGATTGCCTGTTTGCTCCCATGATTGCTTCTTTCACTGAGCAGAAGCTCTTTAGTTTAATTAGATTCCATCTGTCTATTTTGGCTTTTGTTACAATTGCTTTTGGTGTTTTAGTCATGAAGTCTTTGCCCATGCCTATGTCCTGAATGGTATTGCCTAAGTTTTCTTCTAGGGTTTTTATGGTTTTAGGT
>NW_012104898.1:2053565-2086483 GCF_000951045.1 Mandrillus leucophaeus | reverse complement strand
TAGTGTGATGCTTCCAGCTTCATTGTTTTGCTTAGGAATTTTTTGGCTATTTGGGCTCTTTTTTGGTTCCATATGAAATTTAAAGTACTTTTTTCTAATTCTGTGAAGAAAGTTAATGGGAATAGCAATGAATATATATATTACTTCAGGCAGTATGACCATTTATTGATTCTTCCTATCCATGAGGATGGAATGTTTTTCCATTTGTTTGTGTCCTCTCTTATTTGCTTGAGCAGTGGTTTGTAGTTCTCCTTGAAGAGGTCCTTCACATCCCTTGTAAGTTGGATTCCTATGTATTTTATTCTCTTTGTAGCAATTGTGAATGGGAGTTCACTCATGATTTGGCTCTCATTGGTGTATAGGAATACTTGTGATTTTTGCACATTGATTTTGTATCCTGAGACTTTGCTGAAGTTGCTTATCAGCTTAAGGAATTTTTGGGCTCAGACAATGAAGTTATCTAAATATACAATCATGTTATCTGCAAACAGAGAAAATTTGACTTCCTCTCTTCCTATCTGAATACACTTTATTTCTTTCTCTTGCCTTATTGTCCTGGCCAGAACTTCCAATACTAGGTTGAATAGGAGTGGTGAGAGAACACATGGACACAGGGAGGGGAACATCACACACCGGGGTCTGTCAGGGAGTGGGGGGCTAGGGGAGGGACAGCATTAGGAGAAATACCTAATGTAGATGATGGGTTGATGGGTACAGCAAACCGCTATGGCACATATATACTCATGTAACAAAACTGCATATTCTGCACATGCATCCCAGAACTTAAAGTATAATAAAAAAATAAAATATATAAAAGAACTCTTTTCAACACCATGAAAATCAGCATCTAATCTGTTTAAAGCACTGAGTTCCATTTTTGATGCATGATTTCTTTTTGACAGCTCTACTCTGGACTATTATTGTTTCCATTTTCTTTATGAAAACCCTAGAAATGGAGAACTTAAAAATCTTGATCAAGGTCATGCAGATGGTAAGTAAGGAGGCCAAGGTCCTTAATAACTGCATATAAAAGAAAGTAAAACATAAAAAAAGAATCTTTTACTCCTTCCAGACTTTCAAATTTTAGCCCAACTTCCTCAATTAACAAAATGTGCCTTCTTTTGGGCAATTCTAAAAGTATAGGGATAGAGTGGAACGCAGACAATTTGTACAAAAGTGCCTCAGCACAATGCTGTGTGCCCAGTTTTCACCAGCCTTTGACCTAATCAATGCAAAAGTAGGTGAGTCCACTGACTAAGCACTAGACTATTACAGATAATACATAGATGGGATGCAAACGTGTGCAAAGTAAAAAGTGAGAACCTAAAATCTAGTTCAACAAGAATCTGGAAATAATCCAGGTAAATTTAGCTTCATAATAATAATTGCATTTTTTGCATAACAATAATATGGCAAATACTTCGCAGATTTTCTCTCATTTAATCTGCGCATGCACAAGTTAAGTACTGCTATCCACGTTTTAGTTGGGGAAAATGAGACTTTCTGAAACCTGTAGGAGCTAGAGAGTGTTAGAGCAGGGAGACTCAGCCTGGGTTTGACTGGTTCAAAGCAGAGCACGGCTGCCTGCTTATTCCTGCCAAACACCATATTTCTGGTAAAAGATCTCAGAGCCCAAATCAATTCACCCCACTGCTCAACAAATCTCACTTCCTCACTTCCTGTATAAGCCTAAGTCAATTTTCACTGGGTAAGACAATGATTTTGGAATTAGAAATTTTTCATCCAGCTCCACTTCATGCTGCTCATTTCTACTTTTCCTTGCTCTTAATTATTAGAAGAGAAAAGAACATCCTGAATTTCAAATTATTTAAATAGAGCAGTAAATTTACAACTAAGCTAGGTTAGATATATCCCAAACATCATTGAAACTGCCACTTAAGCTGAATTAGATTATAAATAACCTACTAGACATTATTTACTTTTTTCTCGTAAACAGTATACAAAGTCACTTATGGAAAGGCATTGAATGCATGAGAGTCTGAGTTGTACCAACTCAGGAGTTGGTACTTGCTTATGAAGAACATAAGAAAGTATTTTATCTTTCAATATTAAATCCCAAACACAAAATAACTTATTATTTAAAGCCTATTTAATTAATACTGCCACAAAGCTTTGACTGAGTAGGAGAACATCTTAATAAGGGAGAAAGCCTTCCATTGAATACAGTGGCCCAGAAGTACAAGAGAATAGAAGCTCTATGAAAAGAGTTCCTAGGGGACATTGGATAAAAACATCAGAATAAGCCAGCACGGTAAAAAGGGTGGGCTAGTGAGAAAAGGTGAAGTGAATACATGTGAGCTTGTCTCTGCCCATAGAAGGAAATAGAATGTAGTCAAGCATGTGGCACAGGTTGGTATCAGAGAGATCTGAGTTCTAACACTAGCTGTAACACTCCAGCAAGTCACTTAACATCTCAGACACTTCACCCATACAGTGGGGATAACTACTTGATAGAATTATAAGGATTAAATGAACTAAAATGCAAAAGCACATCCCTCCATATCTGGCTCTTGTTTAGAAAGAATTCAATAAAGTAGACATGAACATAAACGGTAGGAATATTTAATGTTGATTTACAAAGGGTCAAACATAAAATAGTACACCTTTTTCAATATTTGCTAGGGTTTAAAAATGAAAATAAATATTTTAAGGTACTCTCAATGCAGGACTTTTCAAACTTTTCACTAAAATACCCTAGTTTGGATTCTAAAAGAGCTTGTTGACATGCCAAAAAAGATAAATTTCTTTAAAGTATTCTATTGAACAGTTATGCAATGTTTGCATAAATATATGAGTGTCTGTTATTACTAATTGAGTATACTTCACAACTCATATATGTAACATTTATGTAATATTTGCACATATGTGAGTTATATATAACTCATATATATGAGTTATGAAAGATATTCAATTAGGAATAATAGACACTCTTAAAATAGTGGCCTGAACATATCAGAGTTTTTTGAAAATAGGAATTCTAGATATGAACAGTCTAGCATTCCATGACAACTCAGTAGTATTGCTAGAATTAGCAAATAAAAATACAAGACCCTGGGGATGATAGAGTAGACACACTATTATTTCCTCTTCTTCACACTCGGTACAACTAAAATCCCTGGGCATTATATATAAAATAAACACAAGAAGATCCAAAAATCACACTACTGGGTATATATATCCAAAGAAAATATAATCAATGTGTCAAAGAGAGATCTGCACTCCCACGTTTATTGCAGCATTGTTCACCACAGCTAAGACACAGAAGCAACTTACATGTCCTCCATCAGATGAATGAATAAAGAAAATGTGGTAATACCCTCAGTGGAATACTATATTCAGCCTTTAAAATGGAGGAAATTCTGTCATTCTGAACAACATGGATGACTCTGGAAGATATTACGTTAAGTGAAATAAGCCAGGCACAGAAAGATAAATACCGCATGATCTCACTCATACGTGGAATAAAAAAAATCAAACTCACAAAAGTAGAAAGTAGAATGGTGGTTACCAGGGCCTGGGAGTGAAAGAAATGGAGAGATGTTGGTTAAAGGACACAAAATTTTAGTTAGATAAGAGATGGAAGCTGAAGATCTATTTTGTAGACCATATCAACAACAGTTCATAAAAATGTATTCTTGAAAATAGTGAAATAAGTAGATTTTAAGTGTTCTCAACCAAAAAATAACTATGTGACATAATATATATGTTAATTAGCTCAATAGCCATTCTACAATGTATACATATTTCAAAATAACAGATTGTATATGGTAAATAGATACAATTTTGTCAATTAAAAAAATTAAATTAAAAAAATGAACAAGTAAATAGGTATAAGGAGACCTCAAAAGGCAGAGAGAAGAAGGCAGATCAGCTAGGGACGTTGGGACTTTAAGATCAATGCTGTAGTGAGTTCCTTGAGTTTTCTTTTCTTTTGGCCTCATATACCCTAGATTGGGGAAGCCAGTAGCCCTGAAATGGCAATAGAGATAGATTTCTTTGTTATAACATTTCCTCAAAATCCTCGTCCCTCTAGTCAAAGGCACAGGAAGGTGACTGCCTAGCAAGACAGAAAACTTTTAGGCAATATCTATTCTACTACAGCCAAACACAACCAAAAAAATATAGCTCCTCCATACTCATACCAGCAAACGCCTTGTGGGGAACCTACACTTCTATCCTCTTAAGGCTGCAATGAGGCATTCTGACATCCCACAGAGTGGTGTCAGAAAAGCAGTAACAAGCCCTCTTTCTGCCATGGTGCCAGTCGGGAGCTGGTTTCACCATGATCCAGCAGTAATGAGGTGTTCTGCCCCCCCTCACTGGGGTGGTGTTAGCGGAGGTTTTCCCCACCACTTAATGGTACTGAGGCCACCCCTAACCCCATGGTGTCATGGAGGCCATGTGGAGAGCAGGAACAAGGCATTCCTTCCCTTCCCTGAAAGAGTCATGTCAGCAAAGCCCTAGTGGGGAGACTAAGCTCCAGTCCAGCCTGGGAGTAGCAATGAGGCCTTCCCCATCTCAAATGTTAGAGGCTAAGTGGAAAACATAGACTTTCAGCCCCTACCTATTAGTAATGGGAAGCAGTCCACTTCATTCACTGGAGTGGTGTTAGAGGAAGCTGAATAAAACACTAGATCAAAATATGATTCCATCTTTAACATTATACTCAGCATGTCCAGGTTTCAACAGACAATCACTCATCATACAAACAGGAAGATCTTAAACTGAATTTAAAAAGATAATAAGCAATTAGCAAAACCAAAACAATGCTGCCATTAGATGATCAAAGATTTAAAAGTAGTCATCATAAAAATGTTTCAATGAGAAATTATGAAAATGCTTCAAACAAATGAAAAAAATAGAAAGTCTCAGCAAAAAAAGAAGATAAAAAGAACCAAATTTAAATTTCAGAAGGAAGAATACAATAACTGAAATGCAAAATCCACTAGATGGATTCAACAGCAGAATAGACAGAAGGAAAAAAATTAGTGAAATTAAAGATAGAATAGTAACAATTAAAATATGTGAAAAACAGAGAGACAACAGAGAAGATGGAGTTAAAAAGAATTAGAATAAATAATAGGTGCAAATTTCCCAAATTTGACAAAAGGCATAAACCTGGCCAAGTGTGGTGGCTCACACCTGTAATTCCAGCACTTTGGGAGGCTGAAGCAGGTGTACTACCTGAGGTCAAGAGTTCGAGACCATCCTGACCTACATGGCGAAACCCTATTTCTACTAAAAATGCAAAAATTGGCCAAGCATGGTGGCACACAAATGTAATCCCAGCTACTCAAGAGGCTGAGGTTGCAGTGAGCTGAGATCATGCCACTGCACTCCAGTCCAGGCAGCAAAGTGAGACTCCATCTAAAAAAGACATAAACCTATAGTGTCAAGAAGCTTACTGAGCCCCAAATAGTATAAATCTAAAGAAATCTGTGACAAGACATCTTGTAGTCAAACTTCAGAAAATTAAGATCAAAATTTTTTTTTTCTAAATCAATTCAGAGAGAAACAACACATTACCTACAGAAAAAATCAATTCAAGTGACAGTGAATTTCTCATCAGAAATCCTGGAGATCAGAGGAAGTAGCAGAACATTTTTCAAGTGCTTAAGAGAAATAATTTCCAAAATATATCCTTCAGGATTGTAGGGATCTCAAGACAATCTGAATTGAAAGAAGCTAAGAAAATTGGTTGCCAGCTGACCTACCTTAAGTGAATGATTCAAGGAAACTCTAAACAGAAAATAAGTGAGAAAATAAGAAATCTTGGGAGAGTAGAGGGACCCTAGATGCATCCAGAAGGAACATCTTCTGCCAAGAGACTGGCACATTGGGAAGACTGACACACTCTGAGCAGAACTTTTAGAGGGATGGCATTGAGAGTAGGCAGAGGGAAGACACAGGAGCTAGGCTGAAAGGGAAGAAAACTGAGTACCCTACACTGTGCTGCTGATCACCAGGATTGGTTTTTAGCCATCAGAAAATCATGGGGAATGGGTGAGTTGAACAGACAAGGAGTGGCCTGTGCTCACCATCAACCTCTGGAATCCTAGTGGCAAGAGGCCCCATGACTGCCATGGACACTTGAGTTGGCAGGGAGAGCTGCTTAGAGTGGTGAAAGGGGCAGGGTTTGGAGGCCCAGAGGGTTTGGTATGGGAGTGTCTACAGTGGAGCACAAACAGGGACACCAATCCCCCAACACTCACCATGCTCTCCTAGGAGACTTTAGCCTTAGGGTGACTGTTGGACCTTGACACATGAGTGGGAATGGATCCTGCTACCACCATCCCAACAAACCACTTTGGTTGGCACCACCCATCAGAGTATCATGGCTAGTGGACTGGGAACACTTTGGCCCTTCCAGCACAACAAGTTTCTAATGTCAAGGGGCTAGAAAGCAAAGCCAGAGGCCTGGTACCAGCCTCCCAGAGCTACAGCACCTAGTCCAGGAGTGCTGAGCCAAGTGTTGGCCCCCTAAAATCTTCCAGAAATGAAGCTAGCCAACTGACCCTATTTTATGTCACAATCAAACCCCAAGGTCATCAAAGAAGATAAAAGCAAAAACACTCATCCATAGGACAGCAACTTGAAACATTGAAGAAACACCAGTCCACACTGATGAAGAAGAACCAGCACTAGAACTCTGGTAACTCAGAAAGCCAGAGTGTCTTCTTACCTGTAAATGACCACACTAGTATCCAGGAATGGTTCCTTCTTCTTTTCTTTTTTTTTTTTTTTTTTTTTTTTTGAGACAGAGTCTTGCTCTGTTGCCCAGGCTGGAGCAGGAATGGTTCTTAACCAGGCTGAAATGGCTAAAATAACAGACATAGAATACAGAATATAGATTAAAATGAAGGTCATCAAGATTCAGGAGAAAATAGAAACCCAATCCAAGGAATCTAAGGAATATAATAAAATCATACAGGAGCCGTAAGATGAAATGACCATTTTAAGAAAGAAGCAAATTGATCTAAAAAAAGCTGAAAACCTCACCAAAAGAATTGCATAATACAATCACAAGTATTAAGAGCAATATAGACCAAATTGAGGAAAGAATCTCAGAGCCTGAAGACCAGTTCTCTGAAATAATTCAGTTAGACAAAAATGAATAAAAAATAAAAAATATTATAAAAGAGTGAAGAAAACTTCCAAGAAATATGGGATTATGTAAAGAAACCAAATCTATGTCTCACTGGTGTTCCTGAAAGAGACAAAACAAGCAATTTGTAAAACAAATTGCAGGATATAATCCATGAAAATTTCCCCAACCTTGCTAGAGAGTCCAAGATTAAAATTCAAGGAATACAGAACAATCCTGCAAGATGCTATACAAGATAACCTTCCCCAAGACACAGAGCATCAGATTCTCCAAGGTCAAAATGAAAGAAAAAATGTTAAAGGAGCTACAGAGAAGGGCCAGTTGACCTATAAAGGAAACCTTATCAGGCTAATAGTGGAATGTTCAGCAGAAACTCTGTAAGCCAGAAGAGATTGGGAGCCTATACCCAGCATTCTTAAAGAAAAGAAAATCCAACCAAGGATTTCTTACCCAGCCAAACTAAGCTTCATAAGCAAAGGACAAGCAAATGCTAAAGGAATTTATTACTACCAGAGTTACCTTACAAGAGAACCTGAAGGAAGTGCTAAATATGGAAAGGAAAGATCGTTACCAACCATCACAAAAACAAACTTAAGTACATACACTATGTACTTGACTATGCAGCAACCACACAATTAAGTCTGCGTAATAACCAGCTAACAACACAATGACAAGATCAAATCTGCACATATAAATATTAACCTTGAATGTAAACAGGCTAGATGCCCCAATTAAAAGACACAGAGTGGCAACCTGGATAAAGAAGCAAGATCCAGCTGTATGCTGTCTTCAAGGGACCCATCACACATGCAATGACACCCATAGGCACAAAGTAAGAGAATGAAGAAAAATCCAAGCAAATGGAAACACAGTAAAAAGCAGGGGTTACTATTCTCATTTCATATGAAACACACTTTAAATCAACAAAGATCAAAAAATACAAAGAAAGGCATTATACAATGGCAAAGGGTTCAATTCAACAAGAAGACCTAACTATTCTAAACATGTATGCACCCAACACAAGAGCACCCAAGTTTATAAAACAAGTTCTTAAAGAGCTATAAAGAGACTTAGATAACTACACAATAATAGTAGGAGACTTCAACATCCCACTGACAGTATTAGACAGATCATCAAGGCAGAAAACTAACAAAAATAATCAGAAACTGAACACAACACTTGAACAAATGGACCTAACAGACATCTACAGAACTCTCCACCCCAAAACAACAGAATATACATTCCTCTCACAAACACATGATGCTTACTCTAAAATTGACCACACAGTCAGCCATAAAACAATTCTCAGCAAAAGCAAAAAATCACACCAACCACACTTTTGAACCACAGCACAATAAACATAAAAATCAATAACTATAAGACTGCTTAAAATCATACAATTATATGGAAATTAAACAATGCATTATTGAATTATTTTGAGTAAACAATTAAATGGAAGCAGAAATCAAGAAATTCTTTGAAACTAATGAAAACAAAAAAATAAAACACAACAGAATCTCTGGGACACAGCTAAAGCAGTGTTAACAGAGAAGTTTATAGCACTAAACATCCACTTCAAAAAGTTAGAAAAATCTCAAATTAACAACCTAACATTACACCTAGAGGAACTAGAAAAACAAGAGCAAACCAACCCCAAAGCTAGCAGAAGACAAGAAATAATCAAAACTAAATGAAGCTGAGACCTGAAAAACCATACAAAAGATCAACGAATCCAGGACTTAGTTCTTTCAAAGAATAAATAAGATAGACAGCTAGCCAGACTACAAAGAAAAAAGAGAGATGATCTAAATGAACATAAGAGCATTACCCAATGGCAAAGGGGACAGTACCACTGACCCCACAGAAATACAAAAATCCTTCAGAGTCTACTATGAATATCTCTATACAAACAAACCAGAAAAACTAGAAGAAATCATCAAGTTTCTGGAAACATACAACCTCCCAAGACTGAATGAGAAAGAAATTGAATTCCTGAACAGACTAATAATGAGTATGAAAATTGAATCAGTAATGAAAAGCCTACCAACAAGAAAAAGCCTAGGACTAGATGGATTCACAGCTGAATTTTACCATATGTATAAAGAGGAGCTGGAACTATTCTTTTGGAAACTATTCCAAAAACTGGAGGAGGAGGGAATCCTTCCTAACTCATTCTATGAGGCAAACATCATGCTGATACCAAAACTCAGCAGAGACACAACAACAAATTCAGGCCACTGAGCACAGTGGCTCATACCTATAATCCTAGCACTTTGGGAGGCCAAGGTGGGAGGATACCTGAAGTCAGGAGTTCTAGACCAGCCTGGCCAACATAGTGAAACCTCATCTCTACTAAAAATACAAAAACTAGCCAGGCACAGTGGTGTGGTCCTATAATCCCAGCTACTCAGGAGGCTGAGGCAGGAGAATCACTTGAACCTGGGAGGTGGAACCTAGGTTGCAGTGAGCTGAGATCACTCCAATGCACTGCAGCCTGGGCAATAAGAGCAAAACTCAAAGAAGAAAAAGAGAGAGAGAGAGAAAGAAAGAGAAGAAAGAGAGAGAAAGAGAAAGAAAAGGAAAGAAAAGAAAAGAAAGAAAACTTCAGACCAATATCATTGATGAACATTGATGCAAAAATTATCTTACAAAATACTAGCAAACCAAATCCAGTAGCATGTCAAAAAGCTAACTCACCACAATCAAGTAGGCTTTATCCCTAGGATGCAAGGTAGGTTCAACGTATGCAAATCAATAAGTGTGATTCATTACATAAACAGAACTAAAAACAAAAACCACATAATCATTTCAATAGATGCAGAAAAGACTTTTGATAAAATTCAACATCCTTTATGTCAAAAATCTTCTACAAAGTAAGCATTGAAGGAACATACTTCAAAACAATAAGAGCTGTCTCTGAGAAACCCACAGCCAACATCATACTGGATGGGCAAAAGCTGAAAGTGTTGTGCTTGAAAACTGGAATAAGACTAGGATGCCCTGTCTTACCACTCCTATTCAACATAAGACTGGAAGTCCTAGGTAGAGCAATCAGGCAAGAGAAAAAAATAGAAGGCATCAAAATAGGAAGAGAGGGAGTCAAATTATCTATGTTTGCCAATTATATAATTCTGGAAATTAGAAAATTCCATAGTCTGTGCCCAAAAGCTCCTAGATCTGACAAACAACTTTCGCAAGCTTTCAGGATACAAAATTAATTTACAAATAATAGCAGCATGTCTATACATCAATGCCTCAGCTAAGAGCCAAATCAAGAAAACAATCCCATTCACAATAGCTACACAAAAAATAAAATACCTAGGAATACAGCTAACCAGGGAGGTAAAAGATCTCTATAATGAGAATTACAAAACTTTGCTGAGAGAAAACAGAGATGACATAAACTAATGGGAAAATATTCCATGTTAATGAATAGGAGGAATCAGTATTGTTAAAATGACCATACTGCCCAAAGCAATTCACAGATTCAACATTATTCCTACCAAACTATCAATGACATTCTTCCCAGAATTAGAAAAAATGATTTTAAAACTCATGTGGAAGAACAACAAAAAAAGCCAGAATAACCAAGCAATCCTAAGCAAAAAGAACAAAGCTGGACACATCACATTATCTGACTTCAATCTATACTACAAGTTTACAGTAACTAAAACCGCATGGTACTGGTACAAAAACAGACATATAGACCAATGGAACAGAATAGAGAGCCCAGAAATAATGCTGCACACCTACAACCACTTCATCTTTGACAAAGTCAACAAAAACAAGCAATGGAGAAAGACTCCCTATTCAATGAATGGTGCTGGGAAAATTGGCTATCCATATGCAAAAGATTGACACTGGACCTTTTCCTCACACCATATACAACAGAAATCTCAAAATGAATTAAAGACATAAATGTAAAATCCAAAACTATAAAAACCCTGGAAGATAACAAGCAATACCATTCTAGGCACAGGCCCCAGCAAAGATTTAATGATTAAGACACCAAAAGCAAGTGTAACCAAAACAAAAATTGACAAATGAGACCTAATTAAATCAAGGAGCCTCTGCACAGCAAAATCAACTATCAACAGAGTAAAGAGACAATCTACAGAATGGGAGAAAATATTTGCAAACTATGAATCCAGCAAAGATCTAATATCCAAAATCTATGAAGAACTTAAACAAATTAAAAGGCAACAAACAAACTCCATTAAAAAGTGGGCAAAAGACATGAACAGACACTTTTTAAAAGAAAACATGTATGTGACCAACAAGCATATAAAAAATTATCAACATCACTAATCATTAAAGAAATGCCAATCAAAACCACAATGAGATACCATCTTATACCAGTCAGAATGACTATTATTAAAAAGTCAAAAAATAACAGATGTTGATGAGGTTGTAGAGAAATGAGAATACCTATACACTGCTGGTGGGAATGTAAATTAGTTCAGCCATTGTGGAAAGCAATTTGAATATTTCTCAAAGATCTTAAAACGGAACTACCATTTGATCCAGCAGTGCCATTACTGGGTATATACCCAAAAAAATAGAAATTCTCCCATAAAGAAACATAAATGTGTATATTCACAGCACTATCCACAGCGGCAAAGACATGGAATCAATGTATCTGCCCATCAGTGGTAGACTGGATAAAGAAAATGTTGTACATATACACCACGAAATACTATGCAGCCATAAAAAAAAGAGATCACATCCTTTGCAGGAACATTGATGGAACTGGAGGCCATCATCCGAAGCAAACTAACACGGGAACAGAAAACCTAAGTGGAAGCTAAACATTGAGTACACATGGACACAAAGGAAGGAACAACAGATTCCAGACCCTACTAGAGGATGGAGGTTGGGAGGCGGGTAAGGATGGAAAAACTACCCTTCGGGTACTATGCTTATTACCTGGGTGATGAAATCATCTTTACTCGGCCGGGCGCGGTGGCTCAAGCCTGTAATCCCAGCACTTTGGGAGGCCGAGACGGGTGGATCACGAGGTCAGGAGATTGAGACCATCCTGGCTAACACGGTGAAACCCCGTCTCTACTAAAAAATACAAAAAACTAGCCGGGTGAGGTGGCGGGCGCCTGTAGTCCCAGCTACTCGGGAGACTGAGGCAGGAGAATGGGGTAAACCCGGCAGGCGGAGGTCACTGCACTCCAGCCCGGGTGACAGAGGGAGACTCCGTCTCAAAAAAAAAAAAAAAAAAAAGAAAGAATCTTTACTCCAAACACCCATGACACAACTCACCTATATAACAAACCTGCACATTTACCCCTGAACCTAAAATAAAAGTTTTTAAAAAAGAAATCTTGGAATGTCATAAAGAAGGAAAAATACAAATTTAGAAGAAAGACCAAAAATATGAGTAAACACAATATATTGTCCTTCTCCTGAGCTTTCTAAGTTATGTCTGATGGTTGAAGTAAAAATTATAAAACCATGTAGTGTTGTTGTCGATGTATGTAGGGGAATTTTAAAATAGATTATATTATAAATTGGGGATACTAAAGGATATAAAAGGAAGGAAGTTTTCCATACTCAAACTGGTAAAATATTGGCACCAGTGGATTGCAATAAGTTATTCATAATGTAATGCCTAGAGTAACCAGTACAACTCCTTTACAAAGAGATATACTTACAAATTATAAATAAATTAACATTAAATGCTAAACACTGCTTGTGTTGTCCATAGGATGGCAGGAAAAAGAAAATGAGAAAAGGAAAAACCAAACCAAAAAGAAAAAAATAATGGTAGACTTTACCTTAAATACCAATAATTACATCAAAAGTAAATAACCTAAATAAAACAATTAAAAGATTGGCAGAGCATTTAAAAAAAGAGAGAAAAGAAAAACATGATCTATAGGAGTTAGGGGGAAGGATAATTTTACAGTGGGAGACACTGACAAATTCTACTTCAGTCAGATGATCAAGGCTAACATCAATAGTGGTAAGTCCAAAAGCAAACACAACAAAAGCAAAAATCAACAAATAGGATCGAATTAAACTTAAGAGCTTCTGAACAGCAAAAGAAACTACAAACAGAGTAAACAGACAACCTACAGAATGGGAGAAAATATTCACAAACAATGCATCTGACAAAGGACTAATATCCAGCAACTATAAGGAACTTAAGCAAATTTACAGATGCTGGTGAGGGTGCAGAGAAACTAGTTTACACTCCCACTCACAGTGGGAGTGTAAATTAGTTCAACCATTGTGGAAGCAGTATGGTGATTCCTCACAGAGCTAAAAGCAGAACTACTATTCAACCCAGCAATCCCATTATTGGATACATACTCAAAGGAATATAAATCATTCTACCATAAAGACACATGCATGTGTAAGTTCATTGCAGCCCTATTCACAATAGCAAAGACATGCAATCAACCTAAATGCCAATCAATGACATTAGGTAAAGAAAATGTGGTACATATACACCATGGCGTACTATGCAGCCATAAAAGAGAACAAGATCATGTTATTAGCAGGAACATGGATGGAGCTGGAGGTTGTTAACCTTAGCAAAGTCACAGAAAACCAAATACCAAATGTTCTCACTTATAAGTGGGAGCTGAATGAGGAGAACTCATGAACACAAAGAAGGGAACAAAAGACACTGGGTTCTACTTGAGGGTGGAGGGTGGGAGAAGGAAGAGGAGCAGAAAAAATACTATTGGGTACTAGGCTTAATACCTGTGTGATAAAATAATCTGTACAACAAACCCCTGTGACATGAGTTAACCTGTATAGCAAACCTGGACATGTACCCTCGAGCCTAAAATAGAAGTTAAAATAAGAACAGAAAAAACAAAAACAAATAAACAAAAAAAAAAAAACACCAGTGATAAGTCATTCTGATAGTATGTCTCCTTAATATCATGTGATGGAAATGACACTCTACTTCTGGGGTCTTTCTCCCTAAAACACATTACTCCAGTCTAATCATGAGAAAACCATCATACAAATCTTAATTAGGCAACATTTTACAAAATATCTGACCCACATTCCTCAACAATTTCAAAGTCATCAAAAGGATGGAACTCTGTGAAACAGTCACAGTGAAGAGAAGTCTTAGGAGACAAGATGACTAAATGTAACATGGTGTGGTGTACTGGATAGGATCCTGGAACATAAAAGGAAGGAAATCTGAATAGATTATGGACCTTAAATAATACTAATTTATTGATATTGGTAGATTATTTGTAACAAAGGTCCCATAGTCATAGAGTAATGGGGAAAACTCAGTGTGGGTTATATGGAAACTCTCTGTACCATCTTCCCAATTCTCCTAAAGCTGTTCCAAAATAAAAAGTTTATTTTAAAAAATGACTCAGCCATATGCCTTCTACAAGCAGCTCACTTCAACTAAACACAGGCTGGAGAAAGACTATTTTTGCCGTAATTTGTCCTTTGGTTTTGCTAATTTTATTAGATAATTTTATGGCTTTTAAACAAGCAAACAATACAACCCAGTTAAATTTGAATTTCAGATAAGCAACACTTCTTTTTTAGTTTACGGATGTCCCATGCAATATTTGGGACATACTTACACTAAAAATTATTCTTTTTTTTTTGAAATTCAAATTTCACTGGGATGTTTTATATTTTAGCCAGCAATTCTAGGATATGAACCTAGCTTCCTATCTATTCTGCTCTTTCATCCTTCACACGTGAAGGATGTCATAGAAAGTGTCATATTCTGCAATAAAACTTCCCAAAGAAGAAAATTCCTTTTCATCCGAGTGCTGAATTGTGTGTGCTTCTTAATGGCATGTGATTCATTACAGAGACATAAAATGGGCCTACTACAATGCTTGAAACACAGTGAGTGTCCAAAGATGAGAGTTACCATCTTCAGCAGAAATTAGAGTTAGGGTCAGGAGACTACAGATTCATAATAAAAACATACTCAATTTATTACCTACAGAATAAGTTTTTGCCATTGTCATCATCATCATCATTATCATTGCTTGGAAAAGTCTGAATGCAGGAATGCAATCTAGTTAACGCAATGTTGTGTGTTCACAATATGAGGTAAAGGAATTAAAGTTTGCAAAATTTTTGGAAACATAGTATGGCAAAGTATTTTTTTCTCACTGTATTTAAAAACATTTATGAAGTAAATGCTGAAACAGATAGTTAGGTGTTGTTTAACTTCTTTTAACGAGAAGATTAGAATATGCAATCTGCCAGGACCATCTAGAGCATCCCAGGGCTACCTAGGCCACATGTCTTTCTCAGCAATTCTTTCTCTCTGGTTTAGAGAACAGGCTGAGGTGAAAAAGATACTCTTGCTTTTTTTGGAGCCTGTTCCTTCTGGATAGCTCTCTATTCTGGCCCAGTTCATCAATATCATCTGGCTGCTAAGCTGAGACCTATCTTGCAATTTAAATTGATTGGGGCTTTGCGTGTGAGTTGACAGCAAATTAAAGTCACTATTTCTTGCTAACTTTGTGCCAGATGTCTTATCTTGTCTTGTTTTGTCTTCTTTTCTTTTTTTCTTCTTTTTTTTTTTTTTTTGAGACAGAGTTTCACTCTTACCTCCCAGGCTGGAGTGCAATGGCATGATCTTGGATCACTGCAACCTCCGCCTCCTGGGTCCAAGCAATTCTCCTGTGTCAGCACCCCCAAGTAGCTGGGATTACGGGTGCCTGCCACCACACCCAGCTAATTTTTGTATTTTTTTTTTTTAGTAGAAACAGGGTTTCACTATGTTGGCCAGGCTGGTCTTGAATTCCTGACCTCAGGTGACCCGGCCACCTCAGCCTCCCAAAGTGCTGGGATTACAGGCGTGAGCCACTGCACCCGGCCACCATTTTTATTTTCTAGATGAAGAAAAGAAGACAATAAACTTTCTTTAGGTCAAAATCTACTAAGTAGTAGAATGATGTTCAACCAAGTTTTGTCAAAGACAATAAAATTCATGTACTGAACTTACTACAAAATCTCAACTTCCTTGAGTTTGAAGCTACCTTGTTTTAAATTTTTAATCCTTCCTTCTCCTAGCAGTCTCTATGGTCTGGAGGAATACTTACCACAAACCCCTATCCTGTATTGTTGAGTTAGCAGGTTGTGAAGACTGTGTCTCATTACAGAGATGCTTGACTAAGTCCCTATATAAGCTAGGATCTCACCCTACCTGCTTTAGGGAGCAAGGATTGTTGAAGTGATCCTAGAGGTCTTGCTACCTGAAGCTCTTTAAGGAGGCACAGGTCAACCTATCAGTGAAAACCTTTTGTTTACTTCTAATATACCTCTGTTTGGGACACCCACCAAGTTACTCGTGCTGGATTGCTTTCAACTCTTCTTCATTCCAGTGTATGGAATAACCAGACAAGTCTTTCTCCTGGTAGCTCATCTCACTCCAACCCTTCTCACCTATGTGCATTAGGAGCATCTTTTAATTTCATTCTTAAAACACATGAAATTTTAAATATATCTCCATACAGCACCAGATGCACATAAGCCTCTTAAATTAGTCTGCCTTTTTATAAAGTGAACGTTACTTCTTATATAGTACGCAATAATTAAGCAACGTTTGATATATACCAGGCACCATGTGCTAGGTGTCGGAGACATAATAATGAACATCAATACTTGCGAGAAATTGAGGGGTTAAATGGTAAGGTACGTGTACAAATAACTAGATGTGATTTAAGACAGGATAACAGAAATGCTAAATTGAGATTAAAAATTTCTTTTTGTGGTACACAGAAAGGGGTAATTTATTCCCATTACATGCAATGCTGAATGAAAATGCAGTATTTTTCAGACCAATTAGTTGGGAAACTAATTGATTTCACTTAGCTGGGGGCTTCCAGCACGAGTGAAGTGCACTTGCTCATTGGACAGAGTGTCTGATCAGGGGCCAACAGCCATCACCAGGCAACTCATAATCACAGACCATCAAGAGGCATTGAAAATTAGACTCCAAGGAAAGGCAGTTGTATTGATTGCACATAAAAGCATTACTTTAAAATACTCTAGCAACTGTGGGTCAGGACTTTGAGATGGCAGTCCTCCAATGGATAGCCAAGAGAGAAAACTATCATTACTGTCTTGTCAAATCACCTCTTGAGAGGTAAGTGGTGGGTTCCAAAAGGCAATGTGTTCATTTTGCAAACTCTATTCATAGGGACCATGGGAAGCTGGCTACTGTGGCATAAATTTTAGCAGCCCTCCAGGACGCTATCTGCCTAACAGGATTCCTCTTGCTTTGGAGGACCCTTCCTACATTCTGAAGTTCCACTAAAATGAGAGGCACTGGCTACAGTAGCATTTCAAAAATACATGCATGGTGCCTAGGGACAGTGGTAGTGGGGGGCGCAATGAAAGGAAACCTTGGAGCATTGTTGAAAGTCGCAGCATCCCCCAAATGTCCACTCTTCAAACCAGAAAGTCAAAATTCTTTCCAATAACTGCGTACTTGACCACAGGTGTGGTTGCAACATTTGGGAGTAATGTTAAAGATGTTGTAAGCTATGCATTATAGTAGAGGAGTGCTATTTTTAAGTTATTTTATTGAGTAAATATATGTAATAAATATTTCAAGTGACTCCCTACATGGAAGTGTTTCTTCACTTCTGAGGAGAAATAGAAAGGAAAGCAAGCACACGAGGAAGTATTATAATATGTAAATATTATTTTATAGAGTAAGGATTAATGTTGGGCTAAGGGTAGGAACTACAGTCAATGTTAGGCTTCAACTTAATTTAAATGTAGTCTAATCAGTGAAGAATTAATTTTTCCTCTGAGTTACAAGTTTGCAAAATCACCCTTTGGCTCCATTGTTTTTTTTTTTTTAAGTATTTTTTAAATGTTTAAATCAAACCCTTGATTATATTTATCAAGCAGATTTTGTGTGTTTTGAAAGTCATTTTTCACACTATTCTGAAAATAGTAATTGACTAAAATACTGACATCTTGATCATGATTATTACTTTCACATTTATTTTAATGTTTCAGTCTATGTCAACCAGCATGTCCTGACACTGCAGTTACACTGTGGAGCTTCTGCCCTCCGCGAGTATTTAATAACATATCTGGAAGAAGGCCTCACAGCATCCTTGGTTGGTTGACAGCCAACTCCAGAAGCATAAATCTTTCAAACTCAATTGTGTTCTAATGCTTATATGAATATCAGCTTTACAAACTGAAACAAATTGCAAAGTAGATCTGAGTAACATATGTGAACACACTATTTATCTTTCACTGAAATGTTTAAAAACTCACTCATTAAATGCTGCATATAGTAAAAGGAGAAGGAAGCAAAATGAATTCTTGGGCATTGTTCAAAAAGGTACTTTTTCAATAAATTTCTTAGAGTTAGTTGTAAATCTATACATTTATGGAAAAACCATTTTTAGACAATTATCTTTACACTAATTCATTGCACAAAACAATGAATGTACTGTGTTCAGCCTTTTGTCGTTAGGAAGCATCTAAAATGTCACATACTTTTAAAAAATTGCAGTCTAATGATCAAATCTCAAACACCAAGAGCCTTGGATATTTCGGCCTTGTTTTGCTGTGATCTATTTATATCGATAGGAATCATCAGTTCACCCACCTCAATAATTTGCTCAGCAACCCCACCAACAATAATAAAATGACCTCCTTTCTAATGTCTCTATCTTTATATTTCTTTCTTTAATCTCTTTCCTCTGATCATCTTTCTCATCTAACCCTACTTCTCTCTGCCTCCAGCTATTACCTTTGTCCTTTAGAATTCTCACGGGGCTTTTCTATTCTGGTGAGCAAGTGGTTCAAATTCCCCCACACTCTTACCTTGATGCTCCATCCTCATCACCTCCTTTGGGATAGGGAATAGAAATGCAAAAAAGGACTTTGGAGTTAAAGACATATTAAAAGGAAGACTCTGTTAAGTTCTCAATGGAATAAGCACTTACACTTAGAATAAAGAAAAGATTAACAAGGAAGTTTTGTAGGAGAAAAAATTGTAATGGCATTGGATGATTTAATGTTTGGGCATGGTAAAGCTTATTTATTTTATTATTGTGATTTTTCCCAGATATACAGAAATGAAACATAACAAATATTAAATTAGCTACCACCCTAAATCCCAATCCTCTACCGCTTTCCTCTCCCTACCTATAGGTTACCACTATCCTAAACTTTGTATTCTTCTTGTGCATAATTTTTAAAAACTTTATACTATATTTATATATATTCACATTGTGTACATCTTAAATTTTCTAAATAATTGTTATCATACTCTACACAATCATTTCATAGTAACTTTTATCCACATATTGTGTTTTTAACATTTTTACATGTTGATAAAAGTAAATCTAGTTCATTCCCATCAAATGCAATAACTATATTTGTTTATTTCCCTGTCGATAAACACTTATTTCTAAATTTGGACTATTACAAATGGTGCTGCAATGAGCATATAACATTTGCTATCCCTTTGCTTTTAATTTTTCTGTGTAATTATATTTTATGTGATTTTCTTGTATAAAATAAATAGCTAAATTTTTCCAGTGTTTCTAATACAGGTTAGGCAGGCCTAATCTGAAAAATTGGAAATCGGAAATCCAAAATGGTCCAAAATTTAAAACTTTTTAAGTGCCAATATGATACCACAAGTGGAAAATTCCATATCTGACTTCATGTGATGGGTCACAGTCAAAACACAGGCACACAATACACACCTCATTCAGCATCCCCAAGAGAAAAAGACCCAGGTCCCTTCAGCTATTATCTACCTTCTTCAGGCACACCCAGAATCCCCCATGCAAGCATACCCACAAAGAGTAATAAAATGGCATGTGTGCAGGCTGGACATACCAATGGCAGCTGCCCCATAATGGCCCACATGGGCTCAAGACCTATGTGTACTACTTACTGTGTTTTCTTGCTTATTTTCTGCTCTATGGTGTAAAGATAATGTTGAAAATATCAAAAAGGCCTATCAAAAAACCATAGTCCTATGGGTAATAGTGATAAGAAAATGAGGAACCATTTATGTTTATATAACATAGAAAGTCAAGCTGTTAGTGAAATTACACAGCATTATCAGTGTAAAATGTCTTACAGAAGATATAGTGTTGTAGTGATCACCGTATATGAACTGAAGAAACAAAAGGATAAACATAGTTCTATGCTGAAAGTGATGAACAGAAGTTAGTGGAAAAAGAAAAACAATGCTAAAAATGAAGATCTCCATCATGTATCAAAAGAGTGGATCCATCAGTGTTTCAGTGAACACGTGCCACCTAAGGGTAGGCCTATCATGAAATAAGCAAAGGTCTATCACAATGAACTGAAAATTGAAAAGAGCTGTAAATATTCAACAAGTTGGTTGCAGAAATTCAAGAAAATATATAACATTAAAGTTTTTAAGATTCGTGGTGGTAAAGCAAATGCTGATGATGAAGCATCAGAGAAATTCATTGACAAGTTTGTCAAGGTAAGCAATGATGAAAATCTGACACAGAACAAGTCTATAATGCTGATGAAAAATCACTGTTTTGACATTATTGCCCCAGAAAGACACTGTCTACAGGTGATGAGACTGCCTTTACGGGAATTAAAAATGCCAAGGACAGAATAACTGTGCTGGGAGGTGCTACTGCAGCAGTCATACAGAGCATAAGCTTGCTGGGACAGGCAAAAGTTTGTATTCTTACTGTTTTCAAGGAGTGAATTTCTTACCAGCCCATTGTTATGCTAACAAAAAGCGATGAATCACCAAGGACGTCTTTTCTGATTGGTTTCACACACATTTTGTGCCAGTAGCTCACATTCACTGCGGGGAAGCTGGACTGGATTTGATTCCTTGACAACAGTTCTGCTCATCCCACAGCTGAAATTCTCATCAAAAGTAGTTAATGCCATGCACCTTCCCACAAATGTGACTTTATTAATTCAGCCATATGATCAGGATACCCTTAAGTCAATAAATAGTAAATATAAAAATAGTTTCTTAAACAGCATGCTAGCAGGAATAAACAGAGGTGTGGATATGAAACGTTTTCAAAAGAAGTTTATCATAAAGGATGCTCCATAAATTATTTCCAGACTTGGAACACAGTGACTAAAGACACACTTGCACATGCCTGGTACAACCTCTGGCTTGCGACTATGTTCAGTGATGATAAGAAACAAGATGATGACTGAAGGATTTCATATGTTAAGTGAGAAAAAAATGTCTAACCTCCTTCCATATGCCAAAAATGTACCTTCAGATTTTATCAGTAAGCTGAACGAGGTGGATACTGGAGAAATTTTTAACATCAATAATGAGTCTCCAATTGTCCATTCATTGACCAAGAGTGAAATAGCCAAAATGGTTCTGACTCAAGGTGATTATGATGATACAATGATGGTGTGAATAGTGATAATGGAGATGATACTGTTAACACTGCAGAAAAAGTACCTATAGACACCATGGTGAGATACACGCTAGATTTATTGAAGAACCAGAGAAGGGTTCATTCGCAATAAACACGATAGCCTGTCTATTTAGAAAATCAAAGAGATACTTCTAGGGTAAAACCATTGTTAATGAGGCAAATGACTCTGGAGGGAATGTATTAAAAAGCCAACAAGTATAATGCCTCCTAATTCCTACAGGACCCACTTCTTGGTCCCTCAATTGCTTCTCGCATTAATTTCATAAATTTCATAGGGTCTTCTACATAAATGCACTTCTACATAATGAAACATTTCTACATAAATATTGCCTGTTAATAAAAAATTCACTTCCCTTCCAGTCCAAATGGATTTTATTACTTGCTTTACCAGACTGGCTAGGATGCCCAGAACATTGTTGAATAGAAGTAAAAGAACAGATATTCTTTCTGATCTTAGAAAGAAAACATTTAGATTCTTACTATTAAGTATTATGTTAGCTGCAGGGTTTTCATAGACGCACAGTCAGGTTGGGGAAGTTTCCTACTATTCCTAATTTTCCAAGAGTTTTAAACAGGAATAGGTATTGAATTTAAATACTTTTAAAATGCATCTATTGAGATAATCATACGATTTTTCTTTTTTAGTTCATTGATTGGGTATATTATATTGATTGACGTTTGAAAGTTGAACCAAACTTTCACTTTGGGATAAACCCCTCTTCCTCAGTCAGGATTATCCTTTTTGTATATTGCTGGATTCAATGTGTTAATATTCCTTACATTTTTGCAACTCTGCTGATGATTAGGCTATAATTTTCTGCATTTGTAATGTCCTTGCTTGGTTTTGGTATCAGAATAATGCAGCCTCATTAGTAATATAGTAAGGAATTATTCATTCCTCTTAGATTTGTGTGAAAATGATTTTATATAATTCAGATTTTTTTTCCTTCTTAAATATTTAGTAGAATTTACCGCTGGAGACATTTAGTTCTGAGTTTCTTTGTGGAAAGGTTTTAAACCATAATTTCAATGTTTTTCTGTAGATACAAAGATATTTATTCTATTTTTACTTTAGCATTATTTTATATCTTTCAAGATATTTATCAGTTTCCTGTAAATTATTAAATGTATTGGCAAAAGTAGTTTGTAATATTTCTTTTTATCCTTTCCATGTATCTAGATCTATAATGAAATGACCTTTTTTTGTCCTGATGCTGTTGATTTGTCTTTCAGTCTTTCTAGCTAAAAGTTTAACAGTTCTAGTCCTATCTTTAAAAACTAGGTTTTGCTTTTATTAATTTTCTCTTTTGCTGGTTCATTTTCTATTTTTTGGTTTTCTATTTTTACCTTTATTATCACCTTTCTCCTGCGTATTTTAAATTTAATTTGCTTATTTAGTGAAAGTTGAAATCATCAATTTAAAACCTTTGAAAACTTTATAATGTAAACTTCATAGAATATTTTTTTTCAAAGTACTGCTTTATCTGCAACATGCAAAATTTGGCATTTTGGTCTTTTATTTTTATTAATTTTAAGCCATATTCTAATTCCCCTTTTGATTGTTTTTTGACCTATGGTTCACTTAGCAGTATGATGTTTACTTTCCAAATGTTTGAAATTTGCAATTTTTAAGACTTGCGTTAGGTCCAAAATATATTTCTAATATAGTGGCTGTGCCATGTGCATTTGAAAAGACTGAGTATTCTGCTGTTGTGAAGGGAGTGATCTGCAAAAGATCAATTAGGTCAAATTGGTTGATAATGTTGTTCAGTTTTCTATGCTTTACTTACTTTTTGTCTACTTGTTCAACCATTTACTAAGGAAAAAGTATATAAGCCTCCAATTCAAACTGTGGATTCACCTATTTCTTCTTTGGGTTCTGTCAATTCTTATGTATTATGAGACCCTGTTATGGGGTTATACACAGGAAAATTATGTCTTCTTGATGAATTGACCCATTTGTCATTATAAAATGTCTATCCTTATCCCTGGTAATATTCATTGTTTTGACATCTACTTTGATACAAAATAACCACTCAAACCTTTTTTTGGTTAATATTGGCATAATATGTCTTATTTCATCATTTTATTTTAACCTAATTGTGTCTTTATATATAAAATTGATGTCTTACAGAAAGTATAGAATACGTTCCTGCTCTTTTACCTAATATGATGATCTTCACCTTTCAATTAGTGAGTTTATACTATTTGCATTTAATGTAGTTATTGATCTGGTTAAGTTTAAATCTACTATATAGTTTTGTGTTTTTTCTTTCTATTTGTTCCATCTGGTCCTTATTCTTTACTTTCTGTTTTTCTGACTTTTTCTAGATTTAATATATTTGTTATTTATTTAACTTCCACTGGCTTTGTGGATATACCACTTTGTTTAGTTTAATTATTTTATTTCACCCAATCAATGAAATTTTTTAAAAACTATGATTATCTCAATAGATGCATTTTTAAAGTATTTGAACTCAATACCTATTCTTATTTAAAATTCTTGGCAAATTAGGAATAGCAGGAAGCTTCCCCAACTTGATAGCGCAAGCCGATGTAATATTTAATAGTAAAAGTTTTAATGCCTTCTCTTCAGGATCAGAAAGAATATCTATTCTTATACTTCTATTCAACAATGTTTTGGACATCCTAGCCAGTCCAGTAAAGCAAGAAAAAGCAGTAATTAATTGCTTCATACTCTTATTGTCTACCTTCAAAAATATTATACACTTTATGGTTAGTGAAGAATTTTGCAGCATTATACTTCCATTTCTCTCTCCTAATTTTCATGCTATTGTTTTCATATGATGTCTTTCTCTGTGTGTTACAAACCAAACAGTACATTGTTATTGTTTTTGCTTAAAATAATCCCTTATAAAGAAATTTTAAAGTGAGAGAAATGTGTTTTATATTTACCCATATATTTACCATATCTGGCACTGTTTATTTATTTGCGTAAATGCAAATCTGGCATCATTCTCTTGCTGCTTAAACACCATCTTAACATTTCTTGTAGTCCAGGTTTGCTAGTGAGTCTGTCAGCTTTTGTCTGTCTGAAAGGTCTTTATTTTACTTCCACTTTAAAAAGCATATAATTCAAATTCTGAGTTGACAGCTTTTATTTCTCATACATTAAAGATGCTGTTCTATTGTACTCTAGCTTGAATTGCTTCTGTTAAGAAATTGGCAATTATTCTTTTGTTTATTCTGCTATACAAAATATGTCTTTTCTCTGATTACTGTTGATATTTTCTGTTCATCACATGTTTTTAGCGACTTGAGTATTATGTGCCCTGATAATTTTGTGTATTTGTGTATATTTATTATTCTGCTTGCTGCTCATTGAGCTTCCTAGATCTGTGGATCTCTTTTATTTGGAATTTTTTTAGCATTTATTTTTTCAAATAATTTTTGCTCATCTCTCTCTCTCTCCCCCACTATGCTTCCTGCCTCTCTTTTTTCTCCTCTCCTCACCTTTTGAGTCTCCAGTCAAATGTGCGTTAGGCTACGTAATAGTTTCCCACAGGTCACTAATCTTCTATACATAGTTTTTAAGTTTTATCTTCTCTAAACTTCATTTTAGATATATTCTAATGCCATTTCTTCAAGATCACTCTTTTTTTGTTTAAAAGGATAAGGACCAGATGAAACTATTAATCCCATACAGCGTGTTTTTCATTTTATATATTGTCCTTTTTATTTCCAGGAGTTCCATTTGGGTATTTTACAGTCTCCATTTCTATTTCTCTCCCTACCATGTTCATATTTTTCTTTAGGTTATTGAGCATATATTTGTAAGATTTATGAAAGCTGTTTTAAATTCTTTATTTGCTAATTCCATCATCTTTGTTATTTATGAATCTGTTTTTTACTTATTAATTTTTTCTCCTGATTATGTGTTGTATTTTTCTTCTTCTTTTCATGCTTATTAATTGTAGATAAAATGTCAAGACATTGAGAATTTGATTTTTTTGAATGCTTTATTATTTTAAATAGAATTAAAATTTATTCTGGCATGCAAGTATGTTACTTGGAGAACAGTTTTATTCTTCTGAGGCTTATTTAATCTTTGTTTAGGGAAGCTTAAAGTAGAGTAGGACTAAATAGCCCCAACACTAACTACTACAAACTGAATTGTGTTTTCCCAAAATTCGTGTGTTGACACCCTAATGATGTAATGTGAGTATATTTGAAGATAGAGTTTTTAGAAGATAGCTAAGGTTAAGTGAGGCCTTAAGAATGCAGTTCTGTCCAGGAGCAGTGGCTCATGGCTCATACCTGTAATCCCAGCAATTTGGGAGACCGAGGCGGGCAGATCACCTGAGGTCAGGAGTTCGAGACCAGCCTGACCAACAGGGAAAAACCCTGTCTCTACCAAAAATATGAAAAGTGCAATGTACACAATAGGGTGATGGGTCTACTAAAAGCCCATATTTCACCACTACACGATATATCCATGTAACAAAACTGCATTTTTACCTCCTAAATCTGTAATAATTTTAAAAAATCATTTTAGAGTAATTTAATATATTAATTAAGTGATAAAGCAATTACCTTGCATATTTCTAATATTTCTGCTATTCCCAGGAATTCTGAGGAAAAGATCCTTTTAACCACTGTAGTAGCTTACAAAATGAATTTTTATAAGGCTACATCAAAGTATAGGACAAATTTACCTTAAAATTACAGAGAGGAGATTGCAACATTTAAATGTGACTTTTAGCACAAATTAAAAAGAAAAACAAATACTAAAATGAGAACTGAAACAGACAAACCTCAAGGACTGTTTAAATGTATAGTCACATGTTGCTTAACAACAAAGATATGTTCTTAAAAAGCACTGTTAGCCAATTTTGTAGTTGTGTGAACATCATAGAGCATGCTAACACAAACCTAGATGGCATAGCCTACTACACACTTAGGCTACATAGTATTGCCTTTTGCTCCGGGGCTACAAACTTGTACAATATGTTACTGCACTGAATACTGTAGACAATTAGAATACAATGTTGGCCAAATTCAGTGGCTCATGCCTGTAATCCCAGGACTTTGGGAGGCCAAGGCAGGCGGATTGCCTGAGGTCAGGAGTTCGATATCAGCCTGACCAACATAGTGAAAACCTGTCTTTACTAAAAATGCAAAAATTTGCAGAGCATGGTGGCACACGCCTGTAGTCCCAGCTACTCAGGAGGCTGAGTCTGGAGAATCACTTGAACCCGGGAGGCAGAGGTTGCAGTGAGCCAAAGTCGTGCCATTGCACTCCAGCCTCGGTGACAGAGTGAGACTCCATCTCAAAAAAAAAAAAAAAAAAATGCAATGTTAAGTATTTTTGTATGTAAACAGAAAAGGTAGGTAAAAATATGGCATTATAATTTTATGGGATTGCCATCATATATGCAGTCAGGGTTGTTGACTGAAAGAATGTTGTGCAGTGCACACCTGTATATTAATCCCAGGGTATATACCTCTACTCTAACACATATGACTAAGAAAGACTTGTAAAATTCTTTTCTTGTCCATTTCAATCACTATGTTACTTTTGTCATCATTTTGACTGATACTTCCCTTGGGGAAATTGCTGCTTCTATTTGTAGTGAGAGATTGAAGATACAAATGGACAATGGTCATGTTACATATAAAACAGAACTGTAACCCACAACCTGCAACAACCTCCAGGAAGCCAACCTTCTGATCTATAACAACCCCGGGCAGGAGCCTGCCATAAATCAGACTTGCAGGGAGCCAGACTGCTCTCGCTAGTGACAATTCAGGAAACTCAACAATAACTTCTGTGGCAGTTGACCCAAAATGATCAGGACTTAATTAACAACTGACAGCTTCCCTAATTTTTGTTCCCACTTCCAACTTAAGATCAGAGAAAGTCAAATACACACCACCCGCCCCACCCCCGCCCCGCCACCAAATCACAGGATGTTGTGCTTCCATTTGGTAGCCTCCAGCCTCTCCAGGCCCACAGGCTCCATTCAGAGCACGCTTGGAGCCTTCCCTTTTTCCACTATGAAGCTTTTCCACTCCTCTGCCTGCAGTGAGTCTGCCTAAATGCAAGAGAAGGTAGCTGACTCCCTTGCTACAACAAGTGAAGAACAAATTGTCTCTGTTTTTCTCATTTGGTTGGTCTTCCTTTCTCTCCACATGTCACGGTATGGGGTATAAATTTAGAGTTATCCAGAACTAGGGAAGGGAATCTGTCTTTGGCTCCTGCTGCTCAGCTGGTGAGAACAAATGCTGAGGGTACAAACTTCCCTAGCCAGAGTCTTGCCCTTTATTGCAACAAAGAGGGTGAGACTATGGAATGATACCACTCCAGCCCACTTACATCAGCATTAGGAAATGTTAAGGAAAAAAAAATAGTTTGGATGGCCACAGTTACTGGGGAACGTAGCTGACTTTCAGTGGGTGAAGGATGCTAAACATGCTTCAAGGCTTGCAGCAGTCCCCCCTCTGCCGTAAAGACTTGATCTACCAGCAATGCCATTTATGGCCCCAGAGAGAAAAACTGGGTTCAATTCCACCCATCCTTCCTACCCCTTGCAAAATAATTTGCATGACTGATGAATGCTTAGTATCTTTATCTAGGTTTGTGCATAATTCCAGCAAATGCTTAATTTCCCATAAGGATATCTGCTGCTTCTTTAGAGACTTCCATATTTGTTTTAAAGGCTACAAAGATGAGTAAAGCGTTAATGCATTTTACTATCCACATAGCTTCTAAGAATATTTTTGTTCCCCTACTAAATATTAGACATTGCCTAGAGCTCTGGAGACAGATACCAAGATGAGCAATTTCAATAATTTCAATATATTGCCAGCAACTTTCTAGTCTAATGTGTCCCTCACTTGTTCTGGGTATCATGTAATTTGAGTATAGGTCTGCAATAACTTCATTCATCACTAGTATGCTAGAGATTCCTTTTCTATAGCAACATTCTGAACTCTTTTTGAGTAATTTATATCAGAAGCAACATGTGAAAGGAATGAGTATGTACTACTGACTACATTATCCTATTAGTTTCATTTATTCTTTACACTATATTTTGGTGCCCTAACTGACTCATAGCAATATATTTAACAAAGAGGAGAAACACATCAAAAACTCATCTGAATTTCTGAACATTTCAAATCACACATCACTGCTCAGGTTGTACGTGCACCAAAATCTCAGAAATCAACACTAAAGAACTTATCCATGTAACCAAAATGTAAACAGGAAGAGGAGGTAGGATTAAAGATAGACATAGCACATTCCTCTGTCAATGAGTATTTATAATTTGCAGATTTTCCACTAATAAAATGTGCTCCAATCAGAAGGTTCCAAGATGGCCAAATAGGAACAGCTCCCAGCACGAGCCACCCAGAAGGCGGGTGATTTCTGCATTTCCAACTGAGGTACGGGGTTCACCTCGCTGGGGCTTGTCAGACAGTAAGGTGCAGCCTGCGGAGCAGGGCAGGACATCGCCTTACCCAGGAAGTGCAAAGAGATAGGGAATTCCCTTTCCTAGCAAAGGGAAGCCATGAGAGATGGTACCTGGAAAATCGGAATGCTCCTACTCTAATATTGGGCTTTTCCAATGGCCTTAGCAAATGGCACACCAGGAGATTATATCCCGTGCCTGACTCAGAGGCTACCACGTCCACGAAGCCTCACTCACTGCTAGCATAGCAGTCTAAGATCAAACTGCAAGGCGGCAGGGAGGCTTGGGGAGGGGCGTCTGCCATTGCTGAGGCTTGATTAGGTAAACAAAGCAGTCAGGAAGCTCAAACTGGGTGGAGCCCACCTCAGCTCAAGGAGGCCTGCCTGCCTCTGTAGACTCCACCTCTAGGGGCAGGGCATAGCTGAACAAAAGGCAGCAGAAACTTCTGCAGACTTAAACGTCCCTGTCTGACAGCTTTGAAGAGAGTAGCGCTTCTCCCAGCAGAGAGTCTGAGATCTGACAATGGACAGACTGCCTCCTCAAGTGGGTCCCTGACTCCCAAGTAGCCTAACAAGGAGACACCTCCCAGTAGGGGCCGACTGATCCCTCATATGGCCAGGTACCCCTCTGAGACGAAGCTTCCATAGGAACGATCAGGCAGCAACATCTGCCATTCTGCAATATTTGCTATTCTACAGCCCCCGATGGTGATACCAGGCAAACAAAGTCTGGAGTGGACCTCCAGCAAACTCCAACAGACCTGTAGCTGAGGATCCTGACTGTTAGAAGGAAATCTAACAAACAGAAAAGACATCCACACCAAAACTCCATTTGTGTGTTACCATCATCAAAGACCAAAGGTAGATAAAACCGCAAAGATGAGCAGAAACCAGAGGAGAAAAGCTGAAAATTCTAAAAACCAGAGTACCTCTTCTCCTTCAAATGACCACAGCTCCTTGCCAGCAATGGAACAAAGCTGGACAGAGAATGACTTTGACAAGTTGAGAGAAGGAGGCTTCAGATGATCGATAATAACAAACTTCTCCGAGCTAAAGGAGGATGTTCGAACCCATTGCAAAGAAGCTAAAACCTTGAAAAAAGAGTAGACAAATGGCTAAATAGGATAAACAGTGTAAAGAAGTCCTTAAATGACCTGATGGAGCTGAAAACTATGGCACAAGAACTATGTGACAGATGCACAATCTTCAGTAGCTGATTTGATCAAGTGGAAGAAAGGGTATCAGTGATTGAAGATCAAATGAATGAAATGAAGTGAGAAGAGAAGTTTAGTGAAAAAAGAGTAAAAAGAAATGAACAAAGCCTCCAAGAAACATGGGACTATGTGAAAAGAACCAATCTACATCTGATTAGTGTACCTGAAAATGATGGGGAGAATGGAACCAAGTTGGAAAACACTCTTCAGGATATTATCCAGGAGAACTTCCCTGACCGAGCAAGGCAGGCCAACATTCAAATTCAGGAAATACAGAGAATGCCACAAAGATACTCCTCAAGAAGAGCAGCCCTAAGACTCAGAATTGTCAGATTCACCAAAGCTGAAATGAAAGGAAAAAAGTTAAGGGCAGCCAATGAGAAAGGTTGGCTTACCCACAAAGGGAAGCCCATCAGACTAACAGCAGATCTCTTGGCAGAAACTCTACAAGCCAGAAGAGAGTGGGGGCCAATATTCAACATTCTTAAAGAAAAGAATTTTCAACCCAGAATTCCATATCCAGCCAAACTAAGCTTCATAAGCGAAGGAGAAATAAAATCCTTTACAGACAAACAAATGCTGAGAGATTTTGTCACAACCAGCCCTGCCTTACAAGAGCTCCTGAAGGAAGCACTAATCATGGAAAGGAACAACCAGTATCAGCCACTGCAAAAACAGGCCAAATTGTAAAGACCATCAGTGCTAGGAAAAAACTGCATCAACTAACGAGCAAAATAACAAGCTAACATCATAATGACAGGATCAAATTCACACATAACAATATTAACCTTAAATATAAATGGGCTAAATGTTCCAATTAAAAGGCACAGACTGGCAAACTGGATAAAGAGTCAAGACCCATCAGTGTGCTGTATTCAGGAGACCCATCTCACATGCAGAGACACACATAGGCTCAAAATAAAGGGATGGAGGAAGATCTACCAGCAAATGGAAAACAAAACAGAACAAAACAAAAGACAGGGGTTGCAATCCTAGCCTCTGATAAAACAGACTTTAAACCAACAAAGATCAAAAGAGACAAAGAAGGTCATTTTATAATGGTAAAGGGATCAATTCAACAAGAACAGCTAACTATCCTAAATATATATGCACTCAATACAGGAGCACCCACATTCATAAAGCAAGTCCTTAGAGACCTACAAAGAGACTTAGACTCCCACGCAATAATAATGGGAGACTTTAACATCCCACTGTCAACATTAGACAGATCAATGAGACAGAAAATTAACAAGTATATCCAGGAATTGAACTCAGCTCTGCACCAAGTGGACCTAATAGACATCTACAGAATTCTCCACCCCAAATCAACAGAATATACATTATTCTCAGCACCACATCACACTTATTCCAAAACTGACACATAGTTGGAAGTAAAGCACTTCTCAGCAAATGTAAAAGAACAGAAATTATGACAAACTATCTCTCGGATCACAGTGCAATCAAACTAGAACTCAGGATTAAGAAACTCACTCAAAACTGCTCAACTACATGGAAACTGAACAACCTGCTTCTGAATGACTACTTGGTACATAACGAAATGAAGGCAGAAATAAAGATGTTCTTTGAAACCAATGAGAACAAAGACACAACATACCAGAATCTTTGGGACACATTTGAAGCAGTGTGTAGATGGAAATTTATAGCACTAAATGCCCACAAGAGAAAGCAGGAAAGATCTAAAATTGAGACCCTAACACCACAATTAAAAGAACTAGAGAAGCAAGAGCCAACATATTAAAAAACTAAATAAAAGGCAAGAAATAACTAAGATAAGAGCAGAACTGAAGTAGATAGAGACACAAAAAGCCCTTCAAAAATTAAATGAATCCAGGAGCTGGTTTTTTGAAAAGATCAACAAAATTGACAGACCACTAGCAAGACTAATAAAGAAGAAAAGGGAGAAGAATCAAATAGATGCAATAAAAACAACAAAGGGGATATCACCACCGATCTGACAGAAATACAAACTACCATCAGAGAATACTATAAATACCTCTATGCAAATAAACTAGAAAATCTAGAAGAAATGGATAAATTCCTGGACACATACACTCTCCCAAGACTACACCAGCAAGAAATTGAATCCCTGAATAGACCAATAACAGGTTATGAAATTGAGGCAATAATTAATAGGCTACCAACCAAAAAAGTCCAGGATCAGATGGATTCACAGCCAAATTGTACCAGAGGTAAAAAGAGGAGCTGGTACCATTCCTTCTGAAACTATTCCAATCAATAGAAAAAGAGGGAATCCTCCCTAATTCATTTTATGAGGGCAACATCATCCTGATACCAAAGCCTGGTAGAGACACAACAAAAAAAGAGAATTTTAGAACAATATTCTTGATGAACATTGATGCAAAAATCGTCAATAAAATACTGGAAAACCAATTCTAGCAGCACATCAAAAAACGTATCCACCACGATCAAGTTGGCTTCATCCCTGCGATGCAAGGCTGGTTCAACATATGCAAATCAATAAACGTAATCCATCATATAAACAGAACCAAAGACAAAAACCACATGATTATCTCAATAGATGCAGAAAAGGCCTTCAACAAAATTCAACACCCCTTCGTGCCAAAAACTCTCAATAAACTCACTATTAATGGGACATATCTCAAAATAATAAGAGCTATGTATGACAAACCCACAGCCAATATCATACTGAAAGGGCAAAAACTGGAAACATTTCCTTTGAAAACTTGCACAAGACA